>NW_007729560.1:15886-29709 GCF_000696425.1 Galeopterus variegatus
TGCTTCTGTAGAATCAAGTTCTGGTATCAATAATGGGCTGGATTTTTTTTAAATTTAAATGAATATTTACTTGGTTATTTAGTTTGGAAAAAATAGGGAGTAAAAACTCATATTTGTTTACCTCATAAACGATAAACACAAAGACCCATACACTTTTTGGAATAATTTTGGGGAAAGAAAAATAGAAAACAGTTGGGAAGTAAAAAAATTTTCTTTCTTGGCCATTTCTTCTTTATGAATATTCTTAGTTAAAATGTATTTGAAATGTTATGCTAAGCAAGAGAAGCCATATGCTAAAAGCTACATATTGTTTGATTCCATTTACATAAAATATCCAAAATCAGCAAATTCATAGAAGTAGCAGATTAGTGGTTTCCAGGGCTTGGGGGGGGGGGGCGGAGAAGTAGAGAGGAATGAGGAATGTCTGCTAATGTGTACAGGATTTTTCTTTTGGGATGATGAAAACTTTCTTGAAACAGTGGTGAAGGTTGCGCAGCATTGTGAGTAAACTAAATGCCACTGAATTTTACACTTTAAAATGGTTAAATTGATGAATTCTGTGTTATGTGAATATTATCAGAATTTTAAAAAAGTATTTCAGAATATATTTTTTGAAAATGGAGAGTGGAGTTTTGTAATTTGTCCACCTCCCCCTGAAAAAAATAATACGAAGTATGTCTCAATTCTAATAGAAAGTCTTAACCAAAATGGATATTTTTCTTTTAAGAGCTATCCATATTTAGTTTCTGGTGATTCACAGGAACTTGAATTTCACATTCTGTCCAACACTGCATTGTGATCTTAAATAAGAATCTAATAACTTGCCCTTGGAATATTTTTGAAATCCATTTTATTCTAAATATTTAGGATTTTAGGCACAGTCATATCTCTATTCTCAGTACTTGAAGTTCAATATTTATGAGTTGTCAAAATAAATGTAGAGAGTTTTTCTTTATGTTCACATCTAAAAATGTCATTTTGGAAATGGCAATAAAATAGAAGATTAAACCAAAATTAATATGATGTTGAAGGTGTGACCTAATTAAAATGCAAATGTAAGCACACTTCTTTAAAATTGACATTGCCGTTTAGATACTCCCCAATAATGGGACTGTTGCTTGTTGATAATTTGATTTGACAGGTTCTCTTCACATGTTCATTGCTTTAACCTCACAGTGTAAGCATATATTGGCTTGCCTGATAAGATGAAAAAATTTAGACAGATTCAGGAAACTTAAAATGAAATTTAATGAGTTATGATCTTCCTGGATATATGCACATTCTACTTATTAGAGAAGTTTGGAAAATGTCTGACATCTGCAGATTTATGAACTGTTGGAAGTCAGTATTTTAAATTCAAAACTCACATTGTAGGCACTTTTGTTCTTATGGTTATTGTTTTTAAGTCAATTTCAGGTTGTTTCCTTTACCCAAAAATGTCCCTTTTTCTTCCACTTTTTAAAATTCCAACTGTTCTTTATAAAGTCTTCCTCTCTACAAGTAAATTCTCTTTTTTTTTTGTCTTTTTTGTGACCGGTAAGGGGATTGCAACCCTTGGTGTGTTGTCGCCCACACCGCGCTCAGCCAGTGAGCTCACCGGCCATTCCTATATAGGATCCGAACCTGCGGCGGGAGCGTCGCTTCACTTCCAGCGCCGCACTCTCCCGAGTGTGCCACGGGCTCGGCCCTACAAGTAGATTCTCAGTTTGTGTTTCTCTTTGGCTCTTATATATTTTACTTTGTTTTTCAGTTGTTTATATATGTGAATTGTGTCCTGTGTTAGAGTTGTGTCCTGTGCTAGATAACTAGGTCCATAAGAATAGGCCTTATTCCCCCAGAGAAAGCACAGATTAACTGACACATAGTAGGATCTCAAAAAGTAGTTGAAGGAAGGAAGAGAAGATTGGGTGAATGAATAAAGACACGTGGATGTACTAAATCTCTCGTGCACATGGATGCCTAATTTCTCACCATTATCTTCTTATAAAGCTGTAGATAGTCAAATTAAAAATTGCCGTCATTCGTTCCTTAATGGTGATTGTTGTGCATTTACTGAATTCTCGCACCTGAATAAGTATTCGTGACAGATTTCTTAACCTTTTGCTAGATATCTAAATCTTTGAGGTGACTGCTAGGTTTAGATCAATTTTCTGATGCTCAAACATGAGAAACACTCAATTATTTGACTTTGTGATCATAGAAAGACATCAGTATTTCAAACAAAGAATGTTTACATTCCCATAAGTCTACTGTTGTTTTTGTTTTAAATTTTACCTATTACCTTCACATATGCATCATACGGTAAAATTTAGTTTCAGCCAAGAATCTATGAGAAAAGTAGACTTGAATACAATAGGTTTTTAAAAGAAGATGTCAACCAGTGAATGGAAATGCTCGTAAGATACTTTAGCAAATATGACACTTTAGTTTCCAAGAATATTTATGTTTAAAACGTCAACATTCCAGCAGGATAATTTTTGGAGGATAATAGTTTTGTGCAAGATCGTTTTGTGTAAACAAACTTACAAAGTTTTCTATTGAAAAAGGAATGGAAGGGAGATTTTAAACTTAATAAACATGTAATTCAACTTTAAGCAACATTTTGTATTCTAATATAGACGTTAAAGCAAATATTATTGTAATGAAACATTTAGTTCTGTTTCTACTGTAATAAATTTTAAGGAAATCAATAACAGCATAATGACACAATTGGTAGCCTACCCCAAATATTCCAGTACTTACATAAGGCTTTCTTATCTCAAATAGCTGATGGTTATAAAATGAAATGTGTTTAAATCCATGGTGGAAGATGATTAAAATATCATACAAAACCAAAGCACTCCAGCTGTAGATGTTCATTAAATTGACCATTAATAACTTGTGATAAAAAGGAATATTACTGCATTCATAAATTTTGTATGCAGATTTTATTAAGCTGGCATGTTATATGAATTGATTGTCTGACATCTTCTGGCTGTGGCTGAAGATAATAATGTTTCATATGCATTTTCTATAATCCGAGAATTCTGATGGACTGTTTCTAGCTAGTTATTATGTTCTTGTTCTGGTTGGTATTTCTTTTGCCCAGTTCACAATTAGAAAATATAATTACAGCTTTTGGTATGAAACATTTTAAGTTTGGTTGTGTCAGCATTTCTATTATAATTCTGTTTTTCGTAGGACTCCTAGTGTATGTGTGTTTGTGTGTATGTGAAGAGAGAGAGAAACTGTGTGTCCATTTGATTGACATGACTCTATCTCGTCCTGCTAATGAAGCTTATTTCTTGAAATGTAAATAAACTCTAGTTTGCTATTGCTTAATTTTAATATGTATTTTAGTAGGTTATTGCTTGTCTTTCAGATTTGAGCTTATTTTACCTGTTTCTGAAGAACCATTGTATTTTGTTTTTTCAACTTACTGTTGACCCACCAGATTGTCTTCCACCTTGTAATCAGTAGGAATCCTGAGTTTGAAAATACAAGGAGAGCTTGAGTGAAATTTATATTTTTCAGGTTAGAAGATCTAGTTTATTGTTTCTCAGTATATCCCACTTCTTTTCCTTTACTTTGCAATTACCTTTTGTTTTCAAAGGTAGAGAAAATGTAGCACAAAGGTCACAGCATGGGCCTGACGGCCTGGGTTAGTGGCTTGGATTTGCTTCCTGCGCAAATTATTTAACATCTTCACACTTGTATCCTCACCTGTAAAGTAGGTTCTAACACCTACCCTATAGGGTTGTTTTGAGAGTTTGTTAAATCGTGTGAAGGGCTTAGAACAAATAAGCACTCAGTAAATGCTAGCTGTTATTAATACCTGAATTAGTAAAAGAAAGGAGGCCTGCAACTTAAATCTAATCATAGTTTTCTTTTTACCAATCAAGTGAGACATGATAATGAAGCTATGTTGCCTGAATCTTTGAGGCTGTCCGTGGACATGGTGTATCTGTTGAATTCCCTTTATGTTCCTAAGTCTGTTGAGAGAGGGCAAGAGGTTTTAGAGAGACAGAGGGGCTTGAAAACTTACAGCTTTGACTTTGGGAAAATAAATTTAGCCAAGCCTTAGTTTCCACTTTTGTAAAATGGGGATAATCATGGCAAACAAATAATGGGGTTCTTAGGAATAAATGTTATTTATATATTTTTAAAATGAGTTCAGTAGCTATTAGTTCTTTTTGTGGTATCCATGACATATTTCACTACTTTTCTAAGATGAGAGTTTTTATTTAAGTAGTAATGGTTTTTAATGTAAATGTAACAATATGACCTCTTTTATTACTACAAATTATGGAGATATCAACTGATTACCTTGGTTTTTTCTTTATAAACACAACCAAGTAAGGTTGGATAAAACCATGTCCGTGGCTCACAAAAGCATCATAATATTGATCATCTTAGCCTGTGATTACCTAATTGATGGTAGAATATTGTTCTTTTGTGTTAATTTGTTTAATTCAGAATTTAAGAACTTGGCCATGTCCTGTATTTTAAAATGCATTGCCCATTTGGTCAAAAGTAAACTTGTTAAATGTTCAAGCTAGAATGGTTAAATCCTGCCTCTCATTTAATACCTGAAGAACAGTGAGGCCCAGCATGTAACAGAGCTTGCTCAGAGTAATATAAACTCCAAGCAGATGACTTTGGTTTGGAGCCTCCTGTTTTGTGCTAGGTTAACTTGAAGGAATTCCTTATACTTTTTGGCCATCTGTTAGTGTGGCTATCTTTTAGTTATGAAAAAAGACACAGGCCTTCCTGCCAAAAGTAAAAAAAGAAATTAGGGTGAGCCTAATAAAAATTATGCAGAGAGTCTCAAAAATTAGCATATTGACTGCTTCTTCATTTGTAATAATAGTTTAAAAGCCTGTTATGCTAATTTAGATGTATACAGACTATCTAAAGCAGGAAGATGTTCTAGTTGGTATCTTAGTGAACGGTACCATGGTAGAAGCAAGTATGAATGGTTAGTGGAGTAGACACCGGTGGCTTGAGTTAATGTATGTGGGGTCAGTGCCACACACTGGGCCCAATTGGTGTAAGCTAGACTCTAGAAATCTTCAATTTGATCTTAGTCATGGTGTCCTTTTTAAATTGTTTGTTTTTGAAAATTCAAACACTGATATAGGGAGTTTAACTTATATTCCATTAAATTGGAAAGTATTGGAAGGCAGGATTTTGATTGCTTTCTCAGAAATGAAAATATATACACATTTTCTAATGAGATCATATATGTGTTTCTATGCCTTCTAAATGTGATTTGCTACCTCTGTGAGTGGCAATTTGAGCTTGATTTTTCAAATTTTCCAATCAGTACCAATGCCTCTGAGGGGCGGACACAAAAGGTAAAATTAATAGGTACTGGGTTTTAAAAGTCTATTCCTGTTATGAAGGGAAATAATAATGATATTTGCTTAAAGGAAGAAAATAAGATTCTTTTTTCTAACAAATACTGACTGTTTATTACATATAGTGACAAAATATTTTTTCTAACACCTGTCAGGGTTGTTTATGCTTTCTTTTGGAAATCCCAATCCATTCGTCCATCCATCTAGTTCAAACCTTGACTCACTGTGGTCATCCTCTTTTTATGCAGCAGAAAGTATGAGACACATGATTTAAAACTCACTGAAAAGGGACTATCAAAGGTGAAATAGACTTTATTCTTTCCTAGTCATTAAAATTATGAAGGAAAATCTTATAAATAATAAATTTTATTATAAATAATAAAGTGTTTTACATAAACACTTGACACCAAGTTCATATCTTGATTTTACTTCTACCTGTTAGATACCTGTTCTTTCTTTAGATCTTTAGACTTATTGAACTTTAATGAGAGAATTAAATATTATTAGGTATTTGTGACCAACAAAACAATCATCATATATGGAAGAGTAAAGTTTGTTGTATTGGAGAAAGTAAATTTAAGAAGTATTTTTCTAGAGTCTGTACACATTAGCAATTTACTTATTTTTTTAACAAAAACTTTTGAAAACTTTGAGATAAACTGTCCTTTCTGTTTATTTAGGAACATTGCATTTACTTGTCATATAGCATATTGTTTAGCTGGAGAGCTGCCTGAATTATAGGGCTTGGGCTTGTTTATCTGTACAGGGCTGCTGAGATTTTGTTAAGACATAAACTCAGGTTTAGTCTTACTGGATATTAAAATATTGAAATATTTCTGTTCTACATAACTACTGTTTTGAGTTCCCAGGTATATCCTCAGTCCTGCCATTCTACCTATTCTGGACTCACCCCCAGGCACCCCAGACCTTTCCATGATCCACCAACCACAGAATTAAAGCCTCCAAGACTCTTCTCTGGCAACACTGTCAGCTTAAGTGCCCTATCCTTTATTAATGTTGCTTCTGAACAGTCCTACCATAAATGTCAGTTGAATAAATATAGGGTTACTTGGAATCGGATACAAGGGAAAAGTATCTTTAAACCTTCCTATGAGGTTTTCTAAATTACGGAATCAAAGGTAAACAACAAATCACAGCAAATATGAGCCAGGCCTAGAACACTGCCAGGAACATAACAAGGACTCAGTAAACACGTTGACAGACTGAGCATCTCACGTATAATCTGTTAGCTCAATCACAGGAACCAAATGACTGTTCAGCAAGGCCCCCATTTCCTGATCATTTAACAAAGGTTCATGTTTAAGTCAAAGGAAGCTTGCATTTCTCTTTATGCTGTAAGTAGCTCCTGGGGCCTTGTCAGGGTTTCCTTCTAGCTCTGCCTTCCTTCACAGGACATCTGCATTCAGATCACAGGACACTGGCTTCACACTGTCTTGTAAATAGCTGAATAAAGAACCTTTAATACTTGGCATTTTTAACAGGTACTTAGATTTGTCCAAATTCTGTTTGCTTTGGCTAGAGATATAGATTCTCTGGGTAATGAACTTGAACTTCGTCACCTGGTTATATCTTTGAGATAGCAGAAAAGGGAGCGGGGAATTAGGAGGGAAGATTGCTGTATAAACAGCTTGGCATTAAAGACTTCATCCTCTCTGACTTGTCAGAGAATGAGCTCAACTCAGGACTCACTATTTTGTACTGAAAAGTGTGATGATGAAGTGTTTTGAATTTACGACAGGCTTATTTCTCTGCTTTAGCAAGTTTCAGATAGCCAGGCAGCTCAACTCAGGACTCACTATTTTGTACTGAAAAGTGTGATGATGAAGTGTTTTGAATTTATGACAGGCTTATTTCTCTGCTTTAGCAAGTTTCAGATAGCCAGGTGCCGCAGGAAGCCCCAAATGTTAAGTAATTGAGAGGCAAGCTCAAGACAGATTACTTCCAGCCTGTAGAAAGTACAGTATATACAATTGTACCTATTAATTGTTGTCCTTAAGATCTGCGTTTTCTTGAAACCATCTTGAAAGAATGTCACATCAGAGGTGAGCCTTCCAACTGTCTTAGAGCACAACATAGAATTCTTTCAACTCTTGCTTTCCTGGGTGGATCCCCTACTTGGATAGTATTTTTACATTTGATGTTTCTGACTCTGAGCAGTAATTAAACTTAAAAAGATTGATAATTGTGAAATTGCAGGAGCCAGCCTAAGTCAGTTTCTCATTCTACCTTAAGTAGCTCCTGAGACCTGCTCAGTATGTTTTTCCTGCATATGCTTTCCTTAAGGGAGCTATTACGTTTGTGTGATGGGATTGAGGCAGTGACGGGAGTGTGATGTGGTGGTTTGACTTGCCTCGTTAAGTCTCTTAGTCCCTTACTAGCTGCGTGCCCATGGTCAAGTTACCAAACCTTTCTGGAGGTTGTTAAGAAGATTCAGTAAAGCTGAACCAAAAGAGATTAGCCATGGGTCTGGCACACAGAAAGTCTTCAGCAAATTATTAGCTCTTATTTATCATATACCTTGTGTTTATGGGAACCAGTTTGCTTGTGATGGGGTTATTTAGTTAGAAATCATTTGACTCTCTAAGTCAGTCACTCCCAAAGTTTCTGAAAAATTGACAATCTTTAGTTGCATTTTGTGATGTCTCTCTTGGAAAGAGCAATAGAGGAGTGATTTTAATTAAAGCACATTTAAAGTAACTTTGTTTTGAGAAATTTTAGTACCTTAAAAAAATTACTCACCATACTAATGATTTTTTTAAAACTAGCTTTGGCCTTAATATATTTATGAGAGAATTGGAAATTTGAACATTTACTTGACACTAATATTATTCATTTTTGTCATTATTGTTAATTTTCAGGGTTTTTCCCCATATATTTAGTATTGTTATTTTGTTAATTTAGGGGGTTTTTGTAAAGGCCTAAGTTTTAAGTTCTTGTTTTTAGAGAGATACATACAGAAATATGTAAGCTAAAATTACATGATACCTATGATTTACGTCCGAATAATATGGGGTGGGGAAGTGGATGAGTAGCTGAAACAAGATTCCATGAATTGGTCATTTTTGCAAGGTTGTGGGCAATCAAAATTCATTTTACTAGTCTATATTTGTAAATCCTTTAACTTCTTCATAACAAAAACTTTGAAAAAGTTAGAGAACTTTGAAACCCAGTCATTATTACTAATTATGGAAGACAGAGTTATTATGAGCTCTATATCAGCTATAACTAAAGTAACCAGGGCTGATTATATGGATAAATTAACTGATGGCTAATAGGGGTAGAAAGTGTGCTGCAAATGAGAGAAGGGTTCCCATCTGTTATCGTAAGTTGACCCAAATTTATATTAAATCCAAATTTATTGGTAAGAGGATGTCCACTGGAAGATAACACATGTGTAAGAGATCTTTTTGGATAAGAAGTGTTTTGGCTTTGTTTATCAAAAGCACATCTTTGAAGCATAAAAGGGCATAGATCTGAAGTTGTTAGGATTTACTAGCAACTGGAATATTACCTTAAATAATTAATGGAGGAGACATCAGAACCTGCTTCTCTCTGACCTATAGATCTTTAGTCATCAGTGAAAGAACTGATGGTATACATTGCTCTCTTTGCCTAACCTGTCAGGCCCCTTTGGAGGTATACTAAATTTGGGGATGGATCCTAAATTGATTAATGTTTGGTGTTAGGCAGCTTTGGGGAATTGTTCAATGGATTATGGTTGTTTGTAGTGCATGGGAAATATATGTTTTTATGATCAGTTCAGCTCTCTTTGCGACACTATTTTATGATTGAATTATGCTTTTTGTAAAGAAATAAATTGTATCTAACATATGGCTTGATCTTTTTCTTCCTCTCTCTAATTAAAAAACAGAAACAAAACTTCCGACTGGAAATTCTAGCTCTGAATCACCTATTTTCTGTTTTTGTTTATGTACTCTCTCCTTTTAAGTGTTCTGTAAATATTTATTGTACCTTCTAACATACTTGGGAAATTGTGCATTTTTCAATTTCTGTTGGCATTGACAGCATATATTAGTTTTTAGAGATAGGCATTGTAAGGAGGCTACTCTGTAACAGGTACACAGGAATGTCTCCTATACTGTGCTACTTCATGATGATCAATAAAGTCTTAGACAAATAACTAATGATAGGGAAACTGTTCTTTGGAATAACGGTATCTTTAGCTCAGAGGTAGACTTTTTGTTGTCTCTGTGATCTCACTGTGATTAGTAATCTTAGTTTGTGGTCTGTAGATGAAAAGATTAATGATAGGCGGTTTACTCATTTTTCAGAGAATTTCAAGGTCTTTGATTCTTGGGACTTACCTATTTCGAATATTACTGCCCCACCCCCACCACCATCCCCATAGATTCTCAGTGCCTCTTGACCACTGCATTTTGAATCAATTAGCTTTATGGTCTTCTAGAATACTCAAAACTTTGTATCTGCATAAAAAGATTTGCAAATGCTTTTGGGCACCATTGCATAGCACTATAACTTTTATGTCAGTGAAGGGACAAAGTCATATATCCTTTCTTTCCTGGAGAATCAATAATGTGGTCAGACTTACAGAGACAGGCACGTCTGAGCCATGGGCAAGCAGTATATTATTTTCAAATCTCTTTTCTCCCAAAGGTCCCTCAAGTCTAGTCTTTTTTGACAGTTTCATCATGAATGTTCCATGGTCTTGCTGTCCTGGGCAACCTTAGAAAAGTTTCATGGAAAACAATATAATTAGTACAGTGTCTTTTACTGGATCCCATCTGTAATTCCCAAAGCAATAGTTATATTGCATTTTATTTCAATAGTACACTCCATGGTATGTGGCTTGGATTTCATATGCAGTGTGATTATACCCTCTGTGTCACTGGGAATTTTGAGTATGTCTCTTATGAATACTCTCTCTACATGTTCAACATAATCTATTGTAATACATTTTTCAAGGTAAGTGAAGAAGCATGCAATATAGTAGGGGCAAAAGGCAATATTTAATGCCTGTAGTGTAATGCCTGACACATCAGTGGTGGTGAATTTAGTGTCCTCTTTAATGCTGCTGCTGCTGTTGTAGCCTTTATTATTATCATCATCATCATCATCATCACCGTCACCATTATTCTTCCTATGTTTTTGCCAGATTCACTCTATTGTTCTTTGTATAGTGTACAATTGCTTTGCCACAGAGGCGCTAAGAAATGAGGTAATCATGGTTAGGTAACTGGTTTAGAGGTGATAGAGTCATATCAAATATATGTAATATGTTTTCAGTAAGTGAAGTTCATTTTAATTTGCTTGACTCTCTTACCCTTGAATTTGTTGGCTAGGTTGTTCTGTGATATATTGACCAGGACAGGATTCAGGTCATTTAATTCAATTGTTTTGAAAGGCTCTCTGATTCTGTAGTCAGATTGCCTGGGGTCAATTCCCAGTTCCATTCTTGGTAACTGTGACCTTAACTCTCTCTCTCATTTCTTCATCTGTGAGTGGTGATCATAGATTAACACTTGTTTGAACGATTCAATTTGATAGTGAAATAAGCGGCTCACCTGGTGCCTAGCATTTCTTGAGCAGTCAGTATGTCAGTGCTGTAATTTTTATAGTTATTCTAATTGTTATCACTATTATTTTTGTTGCTGTTGTTACTTCTATTATGAAGATCAATTTTCTGCCCATTACCCATCAGAGAAACTCTGTGCTTCTGTGTGCTATGTACTTTCTCCTTTCTGGAATGAGCAAACAACTCAAACCATACCAAGATAATTCACCTTTGATTCATAGCTTGAACAGCATGGTAGAGTGCTGCTCCCTACTCTTATTAGAGAAGTTTGGTTGAAATCATTGTAGGGTTCTGGATTGATCATTAAATCAAACTCTGTGCTTCCTTTCCCCCAAGGTAAAAGTGTTTATACTATGGCATCTATTTGATTCCTGAGACATTACATAAACATTTATGTTCTATATATGTTTATATCTACATGTCTGTATTGATTGTGTGTGTGTGTGAACTTAAGTTAACATTTGGCATGAAATCCGTCTGCCAGAAAAATAATAATACTCATGTATGATTCTTTGCAGTAGGTACAGAATTCAAACATTTACATGAAACTTTTTAACAATAGTACTGCTCTTACTGGGTTGTTCAGAGATCTATAGTAATTACTACATAATGTGGTTAATGTGATTCCTGGCAAGGTAGTAATGCATTCAGTCTGCATAAGCTAATAATAATGATCTCAAAGAGACTTAGTAGAAAACCCAACACTGTTAGAACCCCAAAGCAGGAATAAACACTCAAATTCCCTCTCAGCATCTCTCTTCAAAGAAAAGGAGTAATGAAAAAAAAAGGAATGTACTATTTCCTGATTCTCTTAGTTGTCTTCATTTTGTGCACCAGCCATTTTTCTGGTTTTTATACTTGAGGTTATATGTAAAAACATTCTTTTTTTCTTGCTCTTTTTCTTTCTTTCTTTTTTTTTAAAAAAAAAGATGACCGGTAAGGGGATCTTAACCCTTGACTTGGTGTTGTCAGCACCACGCTCACCCAGTGAGCTAACTGGCCGTCCCTATATAGGGATCCGAATCCGTGGCCTTGGTGTTATCAGCACCACACTCTCCCAAGTGAGCCACGGGCTGGCCCTTAAAAACATTCTGATCAATGAAATTGCATTCAAAGAACAACTGAAAAAATGATATACATTCTAAAACCTTCAAAGAGTTAAAATTGTTTCTCATTCTCATAGGTTAATGACAGACTTTCTTTTAATCCTCTACATACTGCTTATTTTTATAGGAAAGAATGAAAGTGATTGATTAAATATATCACAATAAATTCTTTCTTTAAAACTACTGGTGTGTATATATATGTGTGTGTGTTTGTATAGTTTTGTTGATGATAATGTTAAGCTTTTTCTGAGCCCAGTGTTCTTGGGAAACAGCAGTAGATAAAGATAAGACTTTGTGTTCCGAAAAAGACTTGTAAACAACCAGCCTCTCCCCACGTGACTTGGATAAGATGCCCCTCTTATGTATGTCAGACAAAGCCAGAAGTAGACTTCCCAGCTCCCATTCTTTGCCCTATAAATGATCAGCTGAACTATTTGCACCCACTGACCAAAATATCTGCTAACTTAGATTGACTCAACTTCAGTCAGGCTTCTCTCCCTCCCTCAGGCCCTTGAACTTTGGCCTGGCCTTGAGCATTGGAATGCTGAATAGCCCCTCCGTAAAGACCCTCCTGAGAACTGGCTATACTCAGGGAAAAACTTTCCCTAATCAGTTGTCTCGTTGAGCCACCTGTTCATCCCGCACCTGTTCTTTTTAGCCTTGTTTGCACCCTCTATAAAAGAAAATTTCTTTCTGCTGATCTCTGACACACTTGCACATCTGGTCAGAGCTGTCTCCCTCTACACTGATCTCCCTCTCATTATTGCAATCTTCTTTTCAAATTAAGTCTCTCTTCAGGTAAATCCAGATTTGTGTTTATTTGATATTTGCATTTATTCCCTCTGTGACCTTTAACTGCTGCCTGGTTTTAGTGTTTAAAACACCTTCATACTAACAGTAACGGAACTTCCAGGCTCTCTATATGGTAATTTTGACACATTAGCTCTATTTTTCTGTCTTCAACAGGGGGAGTATTTTTATTTGTATTTTACACCCAGGGACTGAGGTTCAGGTATGTTAAGTAACTTTGCTAATTGCACATGCCTCCTAAATGAGATACATGGAATTTGAAGACGGCTGTGACTGACTTCATCACCCTCTGTTTTCCCACTCCCCATGCTTCTATTAATTCCTTGAGGTCATAGTTAATACTGAAAACAGTACTGATGACGACAGCTCTACCATTTAGTGAATTGTGTGCCAGTTCTTGTGCTAAGTTCTTGGTGTGTCTTTTCCCATATAATACTGACAACACAGCTGGGACGTTGATGCCTTTAGTATCCCCATTTTATTTACCCTAAAGGAACATGCGGTTTGAGCGGGTTAACCGATTGCATCACGCCCGTAAAGTTGGTCAGAATTTAAGTGTGTATCTCAGCGACCATGTAACTGGTCCCTTCACCTTGTGATTTTCCACAACTACCTGGGTTTCTGAGTGCAGCCCCGCCGATGTCTACATCTCCTGCTGCAGTTCTGAGTGCACAAGTCAGCCCTTGATTGTTCTGCCAGTGTGAGCTTCTGGTAATGATGGAGCTTTGGTTTCAGAGTAATAGCCTTGGTATTCATTTTCTATTTATGTCGAGCTTAATGTTTATTTGTTGTTTATCTGAAATAAATAAATGATTGACTAGGAAAGGGATGCTTTTCAGATCTGTGGCCTGTATAGTTGCAGCCAAGGGGAAAATTATTTTAATAACTGAGTTACTTAACTTCCATGACCTTTATTTAATTCCTTTGTCAGTACAACGGATATCTCAAGATTCATAATTTATAGAAATTTTGTGACGATCAAAGAGATAATGA
>NW_007729560.1:30589-32263 GCF_000696425.1 Galeopterus variegatus
CTTGATTGCTGGGTAAGTTGACAGAGTCCCTGTCCTGATTGTGTCACTGCTGGAATTAGGAAAAATGCACCAGAATTTTTGGAGATATTTCTTTGCAGTTCTGAGTATAAGGTTCTGTAAATGTCTCCTCGAATAATGTCTTTATCTCTAATATGTCTCGCAGTGTCGTTATCTACAGTTCTCTGGTGAGGTTAGGTTTTCATGTACTATGCATACCTCAAACTCAGTATTTCCAAAAGAAAATGATTTTCCACTAAACCACTACCTCTGCCATTTGTTCTGTTCATTAATGGTCTTCCCACTGTCACATTTTTTAAGCCTTGCAATATTGTCCTCCACTCTCCCATGTTGTCTCCAGATTGTATTCATTCTCTCTCGATAATGTCTCTCACATTCCCCTGTTCTGTTCCTGCTTGTATATCCCAGGTTCAGGTTGTCTCTCTCAATATTTTAATAGGTTCCTAATCGATCTCTCTGCCTTCAGCTCCCCCTCAGCCTTTTAGTTAATCTTGGAACAATGCTCATACAAACTAAGTGCTTTAATTACTGTTCAATTGGGATTGAATTTTATTGAAGAAACCAGCTATCTGTGTGGGGATGGTTTTTTCAGTGTTGGTACCTATCTTAAGAGCAACACCTTGAGAGCTGAGAAGTAACACTTTCAAGTGCATAGACCTGTTTGTTAAATTTTCTTTACATCATTTACTAAAGCTCATTTTAGTTTGAAATCTACATAATAGCTTTTACTTTTTCAAACTTTTTTTTCCCCCCAAGAAAAGGATCAACTCTGGAACATGCATCTCATTAGTATTAAAAGTACTCAGTCTCNACAACGGATATCTCAAGATTCATAATTTATAGAAATTTTGTGACGATCAAAGAGATAATGAACGAAGAGTCTGTGACCCAGTGCCTGACACGTAGTAAATACTTGGCCAGTTGCAGCTGTTATTAGTAGTGGTAGTTCTTCATTTTTTTCTAAAGAGATCTGATCATATCAAAGAAGCATAAGTACTGTCTTTTGTGATATAAGCAAAGGTCTAGAGGTAAGTAATGGCAGATAACTCAACGTGGCTCATCGTAGCAATCAGTTGTGTTTGCTGTTTAACCAGTGCTATTTAAAAATGAGAATTGCATTTTGTTGAGAGTAATGCACACCTGAAATTGAGCCTCCTGTGCCTTACTTCTGCTGTTTTGAAGATGTAGTGATTTTCTTGTGTAATCATTAATAAGTGCAAAAACTAATACAAAAATGAATATTGTTGAATTTCCAGAACACTCCAAAACCACTCATTAATTTAGCCCTATGAAATTGAACTACAAACATGACTGGGGTTTTTATTATATGTGAGTGTGGCAGAAGCCCTTGGGGGCTTCATCCATTCTCTGTTGCTATATTCAGTTGATTTAAGATTCTAAGGCTTATTTTTTCATTAATTCACGATTTTTCTAATTACTACAATGTGAACACATGTTCATTTTCCCCTGGATGAAAATATATCTTAATGAGGAAAATTACTTAGACTTGCTGTACCAGGAGAAAATGTAGCCTTTGGTATTGGTACAGTCTCAGGGTGGCCCTCCCTGCCCTCTGCCTCATCTACCTCATCTCCCTTGATTGCTGGGTAAGTTGACAGAGTCCCTGTCCTGATTGTGTCACTGCTGGAATTAGGA
>NW_007729560.1:33003-34716 GCF_000696425.1 Galeopterus variegatus
CCCCAAGAAAAGGATCAACTCTGGAACATGCATCTCATTAGTATTAAAAGTACTCAGTCTCTGTAAAATGAATATAATAAAACATTTCTATAACACTGAAAGAGATAAATGTCGGGTTGTCAGAAAACTTAAATGAATAATAGCATTGAGGCATTTGTTTTTCTTGCAATTTGAGGTATGATAATTACTGCTATTTAAATTTTTCCTCCAACTTAACTGGCTTAGATGTCTTTGGAGTTGGGGGCTTTTGGATGCATAAGTCAGTTTCCTATCCTGTCAGAAGTTCTTTAAGGATTACAAATATTTTTTATGTTCTCTATGAGAAAACAAAGCACGTAGAGTTGAAAGGCAGCAAAGACTAGCACTGCTTTTAAAACACAGCATTGTGTAAAACTTTGCAGAATGAAGAGTGGGCATGTGGTTTGAAGAAATAAATGGGCCTAAGAATGAATTGTCTTAAAAGATGAAATCTCACAGTGCAGTCTTGGCATACAACGAAGTCAATAAGTTAGTAAAATTATGATTATTCATACCAAACTAATTCCTTTATTTGGCATATGACTCTGCACTCTTAAAATTCAGCAGTGAAAAATTTCGTGACTGGACTTAGCCTGCAGGCTTTTTATTCATGTCAGGAATGTAGGGGGACCTGGAAAAATCTATTTGTGTTCCTTGGGTCATGCTTTTTTGAGCAAAAGACAAGAGGATCTTAGAGTGACTCGGTTCTGCCATAGTACTGCTTATTAAGTAGGTGGTTTTACTTCTGTTTACTGCTATGCTTTCAGAGGATTTTAGGAGCCAATTAAGATGTTGTGGTGACAATCCCAAACTCTGCAGACATGTTATGTTCTTTCACAAAAAGGAGGGGGTTGGTTTTTGTTTTTGTTTTTTTAAAGGGATCTGAATCTGTGGCCTTGGGGTTATATAGCTAGGATCTAACTAACTGACTGGCCAGCCCAAAAGGAGCTTCTTATATCTTTTTGAAACAGACTTGCTAGAAGGGCCACAGGTCTAACCCAAAGTGAATGTTATTTTCTTAGCTAAAGTTAACACTGATGTTTGGATAATTAGAAAACAACTGCTACCATTACCTTTTATTGTGCCGTGCCCTGTGCTAATTATACAGTCTTACCACAAGACTGTAGGGGACATGTTATCTTCTCCATTTTACACTGATGCACAGAGGAGTTAAGTAAATTGCCCAAAGCCAGGGCCTTGACTGGAGTCCAGGTTCTTTTGACTGAAAGGCCATGTCCATGTTCACGGCAACTCCTCCGGATGTGCTGTACCTTCTTCTGCATGGAAGGCTTTGCAAAATCATGATTACTAGCATTCAAGATTTTACGCTCTCCTCTCCCCAAATAAATGATGGATTTCTTAAAGGTTTCCTTCTCTTCAGAGAGGGAGGAATGGAAGAAGAAATGGAAGGAGAGCAGAGTAATATGTATTTAATCACTATCAAAGGAATTATAGTTTTAGGGCCAGTACTTCTGACTGAAAGAATACATCCTGCCCATGGTTAGTGTTCAGCAGTTGGTCTTATGTGATTAAATCCTTAAAAATGTGATTAAATCCTTACAAGCCAAAAGAAGAAAAATCATTTTCTCTTCAGGGAAATAAATATAGATACATCATTTTTCATCAATTTGCAGATGTTTTTTAGAGAAGCCAAACCTGTTCTCAAGGGATAAGAAAAACAGGATTTTTTTTTTT
>NW_007729560.1:35361-38849 GCF_000696425.1 Galeopterus variegatus
CTTTTTTGGGGGGGCATTTCCAGAATTAGTTCAAATAAATATTCCACTTTTCAGTGTGAAGGAAAAATTCTTATGAGATTGCTTAGAGGAACAGGGAAGAATAAGAGTATTTTTTTTTCCTTAACATTAAGAGAATTTTCTTAAGAAAAGTATTCTGTGCCAGGGTTGTTATATATATTCTTTATTTTTTACAACTTAATCTTAAAATATATTTCCTTTAAATAGAGTCCTAAGTTTGGGATTGATGACTAAGGATCCCTCAAGTTCATATATCTGCTTAAGTTGATTTACTATTTCCAACATAAATTTTGTTCTGAACTAGGAAAGAAAAAATATTTAGCTGATATGGGCCATCTGGCTTCAAAATGTGGAGAATTGTCTTCCAGCCTGCATCTATTTTAGAGTGACTATTGGATCAGAATTCCAATGAGTCCACAACAGTAGATTCACAATTTAAACTTTAATGCTTTGGGAATTGTAAATCACAGCACATATGGGATGATACATGTTTTGGGAGAAATGGATCCTCCTGGCCCATATGTAAAATTAAAGCTGTCTGTATTCTGTGTTTATTGAATATATTTATTATACCAAGGTGGGTCTGAAGAAACAGTTCTTATGATTTTAATCTTATCATTGGGATTTATAAAACTAAAGAATTCTATTTGTCAAATTATTATGTATTAGAAATGCTCAGTGATGTTTCCAACTCGTAGAGTTTTTTAGAAAAAGTAATGGCTGTCCTTGTTCCCTCATGGTTCATTTTTTAAAAACCAATAAACAAGCAAACAGAAAAAGTGTTATTCCCCTTGGAAGGAAGTTATGATTCCCATGGTTAGTGGTTAGTGGAAACTTCTTTCCCCATAGACCTCTCATTCTGACAAGACAGAATATTTAGACGATGATTTTCATAATGAGTGTAGCCAAGAAACGTTACCTTACTTTAATGTTTCTCAAAATAAGTCCCAATAAGGTTTACTCACCAAAGAGCAAATGGGAAAGTTCAAGACAATTTCAGTAGATAGAGCTGTTGCAGGATTACTTAATTTTCATATTGTTTGGTTTGTGAATATGGATTGTGAAACTCCAAAAAGAGGGATGTGAGGAGGAGGGTTATAATAGGCAGTGTTTTCCAAACTATTTTTGATCCTGGAATATTTTGCAGGCCTCTTGTTCTGCTAACTGCAACTTCTCGTCCAGTTGGCATGTACAGCCTGTTTAATAGAGATTTTCTTAGGTATGATATGGCATCACATTGCCCTGTCCCACCCTCCCTCAGCACATTTGAATGTTTCTGAAATTGTTATGCAGTTTATAATCATCATATATGTGATTTCTTTCTTTTTTCTTTTTAATTCTAGGAAGGCTGTTAATAAATTGATGGTGCTTTAGAATTAAGTAAATTATTACATTATGCAGTTTTGAATCCTAATTTATTATGTTTAGCCTTATCCACAGGAAATACAGTATTAAGTGAAAATAAGTAAGAAAAAGAAAGGCTGTTTTGTGGAAAGTTTGTTTACTACTCTACAATGAGTTTTGTTTTCTTGAATTTCTGCAATCTGGTTAAAATATAATAATCACTCCTACTTTTTGGCAGCTTATTATGGTTTCAGCCCAATGCTAAATGCTTTATATGCATATATCTGTGGTAATGTTATTACCCCATTTTAAAAGTGAGGAAATTGAGATTCAAAGAGGTTTAGTAATTTATGTCTCTTACTAGCTGGTGGATAATGAGATTTTAATCTCAGGCAGCCTGACTTTCACAACCCACTCTTGTTTTAGTTAATTGATCATTGACATTTATTTATTTCATGTATAATCTCTTACACCCTTGCATTATGGCAAATGCCAATGATTCCCTGAACTGGGTCATTATGAGAATCACCTTGGGAGCTTTCGTAAACTACAGATTACTGGGCTCAAGCCCCAAGAGATAATTATTCATTAGTTGTTCTAGAAGCTGTATTTTTAAAATATTAATATAAAAAACTCCAAGTAATTTTGATGAAGCTAGGCTTGGGAATGACCGATAAACACATTAGAAGAAATGCTTTTCTTTCCACCAAAGGTAAAAATGTAGTAGAATGCACCTACCTCCCAAATGATGAAGAACATAATTGAATGAAATATGACCCCGGTAGTGGTTCTTGGCACCTGGAGGCAACAGTCAGGGTATGTTGAGAAAGCAGATATGCATAACCCTAAACCCGTTCAGTTCCTTTGCCCGAACTATATAAGGGCACCTTCCTGCCTCCTGATCCATATGGTCTTCCTGCTGTATTCAAAATTTCCTTTAAGGATAACCTCAGTGTAAACTGTCACAGATGGATGTGGGTAAAATGTCAACACACACAACCTTTTAGTTTTCAGTGCTGATGGCAATAAAAAAGTGAGACCCTCTAATCTGCCTGCAAATAGCTGCAGCTTCCTTGATCTGGTCTAATCAAAGGAACAAGCTCATAGGGGTTTAAAGGATTCCATGCTGCTGCAGCCACCATTAATTTAATTGCTGAAATACAGTGAATTATGGGGAAGTCAAGTTAAAAGCTGAAAGCTTTGGGGCAAGGGACTAAACATCTTAGTTCCATAATTAGTGTTGTCTTTAAGAAGGGACATAGTGCTCTCTGAAGTGTGACTTGGCAGACTTGACAATTATGTCTAAAGTCAGCATGGAAGTGAAGTAACAAGTCAGTTCTGGTCTTTGGAAGTGGGCAAGAGTGAATGTGGCACAGTAGGTATGAAATAAATGCTCTTCAACTTCAGTGAAGACTTGGGGGCCACCATCACTTCTGGTATCCAGGAGGAGTGCAACCTTTCTGTTCTCTCTGAGCCATATAAGTAGAAAAAGCCATTCCATTTAAAATACTTATACTAATAAATACTTAAAGGCAGTGCTGTGCATTTTGTGTTGTACATATCTGTCTGTAAGCCAACATTATCCAGGGGCATCTGGATAAAAATGCCAACTTTTTCCAATAGTTTAGCTTACTGGCCATGTCTTCATGGACATGAATTGGCCATCTTTTGGATTAATGGACTCAACTAATTAGTTCATTACCTAAGTTCACCCATTTGTTGGACTCAGTTTACCCAATTGTTAATGGTATTTAGTTGGATCTGCATTTGGTAAACATGTTGGTCTAATAATTGAGTATGACCTATTAAGATAAAGTTATTAATCTTTTTCTTCTTTATGAGTTTCCTTTCTCAAATACCAGCCTAATCCAGAGGCCCATTTCTCCCTATTGACCAATGTTTATTAAAATAATTTTCTTCCAGTCAAGCATGTGGTTATTACTATAAGTGAAATAGGGCTGTATTATCAGGATTCTTCATTTGCAGATGCTAGGTGTTTGTTTTAGTTATTTGTCCCTTTTAGGTTGTATAACTTTGAAAGAAGGACATCTAGTAAATGATATTGTTCCCATGTTAGTTAAATGACTCTTTTTAGGAATCATGAAAATATCTGTAATACTTTTTTT
>NW_007729560.1:39413-41955 GCF_000696425.1 Galeopterus variegatus
TTCCCATGTTAGTTAAATGACTCTTTTTAGGAATCATGAAAATATCTGTAATACTTTTTTTTAACAATGGAACAATCATGTTAAGCACCCACTACGTGCCTGGCACTGTGCCGAACATCATACTATCTCATTTTACTCCTTACAATAAACCTGTTTTGATCTGTAATTGGTTCAGTTGGTTGGTTGTAAAGATTTGCATATAAGCAAGTTGATTTTATCCTGTTTTATGATGAAGGCTGACCTTGTAAATGGCCATGAGAAGCTGAAGCTCAATGATGGAAATGAAAGACCTCAAATTCTAACAAGGGATGAGTGGCCCTTGTCTGAGACCTTGACTAAAAATTGAGTTCAGACTTTGGTTAAAAAGAGTCCTGTCTGATGATCGTGAAAACCCAACCTGATTGGGGTTGATGTCAGAATTCTGCTGTAACCTCTGACTGTACCGGCTGGATAATCAGCCTTCCTTTCCTTATCCCACCCTCCTTCCCCACTTTGCTCTCTCCTCCTTTCCCCTCCCCTCCCGCTATACCACATCACCCCACTCTCCCTACCTTAATTTGTATTTTGGGCTTGAGTATTGTTTTACAAAATTAAAAGAAGGAAAGAAAAGGAAATATATTCTCAAGATATGTATACTATAATATAGTGGCTATGGTCATTGAGTTCAAAGTTGGGTTCAAATCTGATATGTTTGAGCTCATGAAACTTGGATAAGTGACTTAACCTCTGTGTGCCTCAGTTTCCTTATGTTTCAAACTCTGGGTAATAGTAGTATCTCACTGGAAAGATTGTGGTACAAAAGGTCATATACATAGCAACATTTGCACTGTGTTTAGTGCCTAGAAAGGACCCCTTGCAGATGTGCACAAGAAATGGTGACCCTTTTTAGAAGATGGATTTGGGGCTTTAAAAATTAGGCTAAAAAATAATGACTTTTGGTGCTGTGGGATTTGTGAGCTCGAGGACTTGTGCTGCAAGAACAACAAACATGAGCCTGCTTATTTAATAAAACGTGCCCTCGGTGAGGGTCTGATCTGCTTTCAGCTTGAGAAGCGCTTCAGAATTTTAATCATTTAGAGGAGCTTCCCAGGGTAATAGAAGTTGCTTTATGGTTTCTTTCTCTTCATGTCAAACTGAAGGGATAATTGTAACAAATGAGCATCCCCATGCCAAGATGTGACGCAGCAAATGAATTTATGGATGATGATGATAATGATCCTCATCAGCATGGCCAGGGTTCTGGTTTGATCAGTAGCCTCAGACTGCTTTCTTAAGATGAAACAGTCATTTAAACGAACATGGCATCTTTTCTTGAAAGGTTTTCCTTGAGCAACGCTCAGGTTATTATTTTTTTTCTCATAGATGCTGAAGACCCATTATTTGGCATTATCTGTGTCTCTCCCCTGGAACATCTGTCTGTTCAGACTGAACTACTCCAGGAAGATTAATTGATCTTCCTTGATGCTCTTGATAGCATCTTTTACATAGTCTATCTTGGCACTTAAAATAATGCAAAAAGTTACAATAATATAAATAGTATCATCCTTTTGGTAGCTGATATTCGTTTAGCATATCCTATGTGCCAGGCATTATATGAGTGTACTTCAGAAAGTTCATGGAAAGATTTACGTCACCTTTCAATTCTGTTTTTCCACAAACTTTTGAAGTACCCGCATATTAAAAGCTTTGAGTCATCATCTCATTTAATCCTCAAAACAACTCTGTGAGATAGAGACTTTCATTGTCTCCATTTTCCAGATGGTGAAGAGGTTATTTTAGAGACCTTAAGTAATTTACCTAAAGTCACAGCTAGGATTTAAATCAGGTCCGCCTGTAGAACCCGAGGACATAGACATGGCCGGAAGTTGCCTTTCTGTTTTACAACTCCCTGTTTATTTCCATTTTCTTTGTCAGTAAGCTCCTGTGACTTCCTGTATCTGTCTGACTCACATCCTGACCTGGTACCTGGTATATAGATGTTAGAGCATAGGAAAGAATGAATGAATGATTTCAGCCACTCTGCAGAGAAAATGGTACCTACCCTTTAAGAACTTAAACATGAAATGAAAGAATCTTAATAGAAACATTTTAAAGCAAAGACCACTCCTCCGTGTTGATAGAAAATTAAATATAGTGAAAGAATGGCAAAGCCAGGTTAGAAGCATTCAGGGGTGGAGGTTCTACAGGGCACCTAATTTAAAAAAAAAAAAAAAAATCTGCTCAGGCATAAAATAATTAAACTGTTCATGACAGCATATAATTGCATCATTATGTACACAACTCTGTTACTATAATTTGGATCACAAGAGAGCAAAGTGTCACAATCTTTCTAATGGTGTTTAATTTTGTTTTAGCATTTCCTAAAGGAAGTGTTCAGTTTGTTCTTTGAACTTGTAAGCTTTTGACACATCTTTACATTCTTTGCTGTTGCAAATCATTCATGTAAACTAGAGAAATGATTTACTGACTGTCCATTTTTCATAATTTGAAGACAGCTCTTTATATGAGCTTTAAAAATTTCAATGTTTAAGTCACCTATGTT
>NW_007729560.1:42436-46554 GCF_000696425.1 Galeopterus variegatus
TAATTTGAAGACAGCTCTTTATATGAGCTTTAAAAATTTCAATGTTTAAGTCACCTATGTTTGATACTTTCAACGTACTTTGTTTTTCAATCTTTTTTTTTAATTTAGTTAATACTGTTAGTAATATAACCTGTAAAAATAATAACTCGATTTATTCAAGACCATTTCAATGAAAACTATGTGCTACCTCTTCAAGCCCAGGTGGAGGTTTACACTTCTCTGAAGGCAGGGATTGCTCAGTAAATTAATAACATAAACAAGATTTTGGAGTGAATATTTAATCAACNTAATTTGAAGACAGCTCTTTATATGAGCTTTAAAAATTTCAATGTTTAAGTCACCTATGTTCGATACTTTCAACGTACTTTGTTTTTCAATCTTTTTTTTTTTTTACTTAATACTGTTAGTAATATAACCTGTAAAAATAATAACTCGATTTATTCAAGACCATTTCAATGAAAACTATGTGCTACCTCTTCAGGCCCAGGTGGAGGTTTACACTTCTCTGAAAGCAGGGATTGCTCAGTAAATTAATAACATAAACAAGATTTTGGAGTGAATATTTAATCAACTCAAGAGAAAAAACTTTTCAGGCAAGCTCCAGCACTTTCATACTATCCATTGACATTCAGAAGATTGATGTGTTAATCACTAATCATTGTTTTGAATTTGTTAAGCTAATCTCTTTGAATACCTTTATTTGGCCACATACTGTTGGTTTCCTACAAATTCCAATGCCTTTAGACTATAACAGTGATACATGTAGAATCATTCCTTAATAATCACTAGTGTTACCACCTACTGCTAATTTGGTCATCTTGGGCACACAATAAAGCCTCATCTTTTGTATCTGTCAAATAGGCCAGTTCTAATCACCAGGGTTTTTCTGAGGCTTAAATGAGACAAAGCATAGTAATCACTTGGTGCAGTACTCAGAAAATAGGTTAGTAATTACGAGTATTAGTCCGAATTAGTGTGGTTTTATTATCAAGCATGGCTGCTACAGGTGCATTTTTCCACCTTTGAGTTGCAGTGCAGATTGATTTATGCAGGCCCTAAAATTAAGACATTTAGACTATTTCTCACCCCAGATTTGGTCATTTATTTATAGGAGAAATCTCACAAAAGTATGAAGTATGGAATATTTAATAACTTGCCTCTGAACAAATAAACTTGTAGAAAATCAAAAGTCTTGAAATGTCAGTTGCAGTTACCCCCACTGAACTGTGCCTGCAATTTGAGATTAAGGAAGCGTCTGAAATTTGGAAAAGGGTGGTCCCAGAGTTTTATATGTGTTCGAAGACTATAGCTTTAAGTTATCTTCATGGTTAGGACTTTGTTCCTTTGCCAAAGCTGTGATTTTCTATTTCTCGACATTGCTAAAATTGGTGAAATCTTCTGGGTCTTAAGAAATACCCCAGTGCTACTTGTGGGGTTATATTCAGTTCGGAATGTTTTCTGTTGTTGGGGAGTCAGCCTTCCTTGCTTAGTACTTTTGCATGGCATTCAAATGAAAAATTTCAAAGTTTTTAGTTGTATTAAGCTGTTTTTGTGCAAAGTGAGATTTTCTATACATACTCATGTCCCTTCTTGGCATTTGTGTAATCAATCAAAATTTAATATCCTTCATGAAATTTTATTTACCTTATATTTTGCATTCATAAATATTCTGAAAATAGCAACAAAAAAGTATGTATGATATAGTCTCATTTTTTCCTTGCCACAGTTTTCTCCAACTTTTAATAGTTGAGTATGTCAAAGAGAAGATGTACCAGACAATTAAGGAGATGGCTGTATTCTGGCTATTGCAGTAGGGGGAATGTTCAATAACGAGGAATGCCTCAAAGAAAAGGGAGAGAAGTTGGGGTTTTATAGCACAAGGAAGTCATTCAGGAAGAGTGGAGGTAGGTCTTATAATATGCAAGGATGGGTTGGTCCTTATGGTTCTGGGTGTTTCCCAAAACACAAAAGGGTAAGGATTTCTTAACTTTAACTATTTCCTGGGAGTTCAGGGTCCAGGTTAAGTTCAACATTGCCAAATAGATAAAACTTTGTAAAAATTATGTTTGGGGATAGTAAGAAAAGCATATTGGGTTTTTAATTAATTTTTAATTAATTAATTGCTGTTTTGCTAATGTTTAATTCACAGTATTTCAATATTGTGATTGCCTTCTTAGTTAGCTGAAGAATAAGTTTTTATGATACAAATTAAAGATATCTATTCTCATTCTAAACTGTTGAAAGCAACTAATTTGGAAATTTTGTATGCTTATATATCTCACTTAAATAGCCTATATGAAAGAAAAGAGTACGGTTTCTTCCTAATAATATAAGAAATTATTATGTTACTCTTATTACTAAATGGAAACAAGCTTCTTGGTTTTCTCTTCATTGTCTCTAATAATCCAGGTAAAGATTTACATATTTTGTAAAAATTTTATTTTGAAATTAATAGGGTTTTACATTTTTAAGCTTTCTTCTATTGTAAGTTATGTTTGAATATTCTTATTAATCCCCACCCCACAAAATACACACACATACACAACTCTCTGCTCACTTCCTTCCCCTTGATTTCCTTTTACCTTCTTTCTAGTCTCCAAATACGGAGTTCCACTATCTTTCTCGAGCTTTCTGCCTTTCTTTTACCTTCTCCCTCTGTGGTCTTACCTGTTTGCATAGCTTCCTACTGATTATCTTTTTGCATATCAGTGATTTTTAGCCTTTTCATCAAGCCAATATATTTGAGGTGTAACTGCTTATTCCTACCTATGCAGTGGCTCCTATACTAGTGATTCTCATCAGAGTTCCCTTTGAAAGTCTTGGGGTGGGGACTACGCAGTTTGTAAAGAGCCTTATAAGTGACCCTCTGGCCCAGCCCCCTGAGCATACCCCCTTTCCATGCAGTCATGTGCAATCATGAACCTCAAGTCCAATCTCTCACTAGATTAGGCTGAGTCAAATATTTTCAGCTGCTTTCTGATAGTTTATAGATACTACTGATATTAAAAATCACATTTACAATATTTAACCCTAAGTGAACTCTCCCTCAGATTCCCTCATTTCTGTTTTTGCACAGGTTTTCTGAATCATTTAGAAATAACAGAATTGTCNGATTCCCTCATTTCTGTTTTTGCACAGGTTTTCTGAATCATTTAGAAATAACAGAATTGTCCTTAAGGAGGAAAAATAAAGGTGCATTTTAATTTTTTAGACTTTTTTTCTTTCTGATAATAAAAGTCAAATAATACTTAAGGGTGTTGAGAGTCACCTGTAATCTCACTGCATAGAAATAGCTGCTGTTAACATTTGAGTCTATAGCATACCTGACTTTGTTTTCCATGTGTTTAAACACAGTGATAGTCTCATATACAGAAATATATGCCTAATAGATGTTCTGGCTTGTATCCTAACATGGTATTAAGAGAGACATAGCACGATGGTCCAGGAGAACAGCCCCTGGAGTCAAACAGACCCCTATTTGGACCTGGGCTCTATTATTTACTCTATGAACCTGGCTGTTAATAAATTGCTCAAAGCTTCTGGTACCTAATCAGTAAATTGGGGCTTCAGCAGCTTGTTAACAAGCAGGATCTTGCTTGATAATAGACATTTTTGTTCATGTTTTGGTTTATGGTGCCCGGCACACAGCTTTTCTATATTGAATGATTTCTATGAATGAGTCATTGTCTGCTACTATGCTGTCCCCCAATTCCACACTTACACAGTGCTGGTGTTAGTGGGGCTCTTCTGTACCCACTTCAGTACGTACCTGTGCACTCCTCTTCCTCTCTTTCCCCTTGCCTGGACTGCTCTATCCTCTTCTCATCACTATGGAAACCCAGCATCTCCTCTCAGGCTCACTTCCTCTGCGGTGGCTTAGTGGACTTCTGTCTGATCTCTTCTACTCATATAGTCCTTGGCATCTGGATGATATGCACAGCTTAGCCCTTGGAGAGATAGATATATGTGTGTGTGTGTGTGTGTGTGTGTGTGTATATAGTGTTATATGTTTGAGTAGTTTCTGAAGTGCTTTCACACGTGCCACATTTATAAGAACATCATGAAGGCAGTTGTCACCTTCATTTGGAGGAGGAATCTGAGGCTCACAGTATGATTTG
>NW_007729560.1:46687-48347 GCF_000696425.1 Galeopterus variegatus
TTTCCTTTATGCTTAGTAAATGTACATTAAAAGATGGATTTACAATGTCAAGTTTCTAGGCAATCAAAGCAAATTTGTGCCTCCTCAAAGATACTTCCTCTAAACACTAATATGCAGTTAGCAGCAGGCTTGAAGGAAGAAAAGATCTGGAATTTTCCCACTGGTTTTATATTAACTGACTGATCTTTATGCAGTGTAGTAACTTGTAAAAGGGAATAAACCAAATGACTCACTTTTCTTTCTTTCTTCTCTCTCTCAATGTCTGCTTTACTTATCTTTTTTTATCTTCTATTGAAACAAAATTGATTTTATACGTCTGTGAGGTACAGCATTGAATATCAAAATCATTTTCCAAATCTACTTAATTACTTGGAGGAAAGAGACTGGTTGGAATAAAGGCTTCTTAGCCCTACGGCAATTTAAATTGCCAGTGTGCCATATTCTTATAAAATGAGCTTCCTGGCAAGACTTAGTAAACACATTTCAACTACTTATAAAGATTTCGTAAACCATGTTCTTAGTGAGATGTACTAGGGGAGAATCATGGCTCCCAGGATGTCATTAATTTTATATTTAGTTCAGAGTTTAAGAACAGCTAGGAAAGGCACATGTCCATAATCAACAGTCACATTATTAAAGTCTGGTGATATGCAGCAAGACATTAAAATGATGAATGCAGTTCAGGGGGCCAGTAAAGCGATGTGACTGAGGCCTTTTGATGTGGCATCTAGAGAACTAGTTTCAGTTGGCTCTCTACCACTCACTACCTTGAGTAAATTAAACCACTCTGTGCTTCATTTTTCTCATCCATGAAAATGAGTATCATGACAGTATTTACTTCAAAGAGTTACTGTAAAGATGAACAGATTTCATGTAATATCCTTGACACGGTGCCTGCCACATACAGGAAATGCTCCTTTTTTTTGCCATTAGTTGATCCCATTTGGTACTCTACACGAAGCTAAAGTAATTTTGTTGTTGTTTTTTAGTGGAATATGAAGTCAGCTTTTATTCAGGAATACCTGAGGATGAATGTTAGGCAGACGCATCTCTCCTGTAAACCTGAAGGAGAGTGGCCAGGATAAAGCCTCTGCTCAACTCATATTTACTGAGGGATTTTTAAAGAAGGGGTTGAGGGAATGGAATATGGGAAGTGAAAAGTAGGAGGGAGGGGGACAGGAGCTGTGGGGGCTCTGTGCAAGGAGCCAGGTGCCAGGTTTCGCCAAGGCTCCATCTGGTTTCTGTTTCCATCCTTGATGTTATCTTAGGGTCCTGCTGAATTTTAATGTGCTTCAGGGTGGAATTAGCATAGCTTTATTGATGTCTTTGGTTTCTCAGGGTCTGGATAGTATGTGTCTTGTAGTAAGTCTGCAGCTCCATGCTAACTGGAAAACAGCTTTACATTTATGTAAATAATGTCATCTTTCCCCATAACCAAGCTTCAAAATATCAAATAACCATGGGAAAAGAGGGAACTCAAAGAAATGCATGCTAAGAAAAAAACTGTCTTTTAAAATCTTCTAGAGCCATGTGATTTTAGGTCCCAACATGACTTCAGTCCTGCTCACTCCAACAGTATGAGCTACTATATGATACAGTAACTATTGTTTTCCCCAGGCAACATGTACATAAAACAAGGTTACACCCACTCCCACCCCCC
>NW_007729560.1:49347-52451 GCF_000696425.1 Galeopterus variegatus
TTGGTAGACTACCCCATCTCTCTGGTAAACCTGAGGAGAATGGCCATACTAAATCTACCTCCCTGACTCAGAATTATTGAGGGGTTTTGAAAGAGGAGGTTGAGGGAATGGAATATGGGAAGTGAAAAGTAGGAGGGAGGGGGACATGAGCTGTGGGGGCTCTGTGCAAGGAGCCAGGTGCCAGGTTTCACCAAGGCTCCATCTGGTTTCTGTTTCCATCCTTGATGTTATCTTAGGGTCCTGCTGAATTTTAATGTGCTTCAGGGTGGAATTAGCATAGCTTTATTGATGTCTTTGGTTTCTCAGGGTCTGGATAGTATGTGTCTTGTAGTAAGTCTGCAGCTCCATGCTAACTGGAAAACAGTTTTACATTTATGTAAATAATGTCATCTTTCCCCATAACCAAGCTTCAAAATATCAAATAACCATGGGAAAAGAGGGAACTCAAAGAAATGCATGCTAAGAAAAAAACTGTCTTTTAAAATCTTCTAGAGCCATGTGATTTTAGGTCCCAACATGACTTCAGTCCTGCTCACTCCAACAGTATGAGCTACTATATGATACAGTAACTATTGTTTTCCCCAGGCAACATGTACATAAAACAAGGTTACACCCACTCCCACCCCCCAATCAATGATTTGGAAATTTTCTTTTTGCATTGTCAGTATTTACATTACAGACAAACTTGCTACTTTTTTTCTTTAAAATAAATAAAATAAATTTTATTTATAAAGTAAAACTGTACTGTTTTCCAATTTTGTCAGATTAACAATTAGAATGCCTTTACTTGTCCTGATCACAGTGACAAAGCCATTTTATTTTACTTATGTTTAGTTTATGAATACACATATCTTTATCTACAATACTACATGCTAACAATAAAACAGTACTTACTTGCCCAATATATTGAACATTTGGCATGCCCTTTCACAGTTTAAAACTGTATAATCTGAAATTTTAGACCCAACTTACAAACCTATTTTGGTATTTATTATTACCCTATGTATAACAATTTAAAGTTAATGCTCCTTAACCAGTTCTAATGCTTACCATTAATTCTTTCATACAATTGCCTCCCTACTCTTGAGTTATTTTGTTCGTATTCTCTGCTGCTGTAAATCATTCAGAAAATTTTTCAGGGAAGGTTCTTGGTTGACTTTCTTGATCCCTGCATATTTAAAAATGTCTTCCTGTTGCCTTTATATAGAAATGATAACTTCACAGTGTGTATAGTTCTTGGCTCAAGTTTATTTTCCCTTTAAACTCTGTAGATATTCTTCCTGTTGTCTCTGGCATTTAGAGTTGCAAGAGAAAAATCTGAGGTCAGCCTGACTTTTGCCTCTTTATAGGTAACTTGCTTTCTCTGTCTGGATACCTGTAGAATTTTTTCTTTATGCTTGAAATTTTAAAACGTCACCAGAATATGTCTAGGTTTTGCTTTCTTTTTGTCAAATGTTAAAGGTACCCTGTGCATTTTTTCCATTTGTAGATCTAGTTCACTCTTCAACTCTAGAAAATTTTCTTCAATTACTTCCTTAATTACCGTTTCAGCTCCATTTGCTTTCTCCTCTGTTTTAGGTATTCCTGTTAGGCATAGATTGCATCTGCTGGACCAGCCCTCCAGGTCTCTCTCTTTTTCCTCTTATCTTGATTTTTCCCTCCTTTTTCTGTACATTCAGTGAGATTTTCTCTTGTTTTGCATTTACTTCAGTAATTAGATTTTGTGGACAGTCCAGCTTATACTGTCTTTCTATTAACTCTCTCAACTCCCTGATACTTTTTGAGCTCTCTGCACTCTGCCCATTCCTTGTCTATCATTGCAGATGGGTTGTTAAACCCCTGTATTAAGTGATTCTTAAGACTTTCTATAACTTTCATAGCTTCTATTTCCAGCACTATATCCATTCCAAGAGGACACATTTTCTCGATGGCTTAGCTCTCTTCCTTTCTTATGAACTGCAGTATTATGACATTTTCTGTAGCTCTTCTTAGCAACAAGGGCCAAAAATGAGAATTCCATTTTTTTGTTTGTTCTTAGGCCTGAGGTTTTTGTGATTCTATCTTAAAAGTCAATAGTCATGACAGTCAAGCAATTGGTTAGGATATGGGCCATGTTCTGATGTCTTCACACCCCCATCATTTGAATGCCTGGGCATTTGCTCTTAATAATCACACCCATTGAATATGTTGGCATGTTAGGGAGGAGACTAGAGTCCTCTCAAAAGAGACCCTCTACCATAGTCAGTTACAATCCTAGAGAAATTTAGGTTAGCATCCACTGTAGACAATCACCTCCCAAGGCCTCTGTTATGTTCTCAAGCTACCTACATCGTGGAGAGCCCCTTACTCCTTAGACTGGATGTCTTAACAGGGCAACATCCTGAAAGAGCCCGTTGTTGCTCTTTTAATTCCTTCTGCAGAAGCATTTTCAGAAATATTAGAAGTCCCAGATAGAGATAAACAATGGTAATGGGAATAATTCAATTATTTTGCCATCCCTCCTATGTAGATCTTCATCTAGGGTACTGTTTTATAAAGAAAGGCTTAAATTGGATGATGATCTTTCGCATTTAAATCTCTATCTCTTTGCTTCGAGTGGGGTGTATTAGTGGCAACATCAGGAGTGATATTCTATCAGCAGTATTCTCATCTTGCTACTTGATAAACATAAGGGTGGGTGTCTTGTCATTTTTTTATTACTGTATCAGATGAAACCATTCCTCTATCATCAAAAATTTATGTAGAGCATCTCAACTAGTCCAAACTGTACTGCTGATTTATGGTTATTCCAAATTTCTTTTAGGGCTGCTGACAAATTATAAAAATTGCTTGACATATTTGTCTTAAAGAAGATTCCTGAACCAAAAGAATGAGTTGAAGTCTTGTTTGGAATGGAATGTATATTATCATATTTGTAGTCAATCCTTACCAAAATAATCCCTACATAGCACATGTGGATTAAGTGTTTAAATTTGAGTTTGAACCCCAAATTTTAGAATAAAAACATTATTTCTTGGGGAAGTAGTTATATTACTGTATTTTAATAATCTGGGGACTTCTGCTTAGTTGGATTGGTTTGTGACAAACCAGTGCTTCTTTGAAAA
>NW_007729560.1:52917-56846 GCF_000696425.1 Galeopterus variegatus
AAAATAATAGAGAACTCAAATGTAAACAAAATCTGAACCATACCTAATTTGAAGACATCGAGGAACTACTAAGAAAACTAAGACTCCTAGAGAGCAGAGAACTATATAGTGGTAAACTAGCAGTCTACATAGCTGCTTTGCCCTTCAGGGAACTTGACAATTTTTGGTTTGGATGAGCAGCTGAGAAATCAGAAGATCATACCTAGAAGGCAGAAGAATTTTTGGTGATGAACGGCACCTGGGGCTGATAAAGCAGCCAGGATTCAGGGGAACTAAAATCTCAGAAGACAGACACTGGGATATTAGCCTGATCCTGGCCAGTTTTGAGCCTTGAGGCATTTCCCTAAATTATGTGCCTTACAGGGTGTGAGGCTAAGAAGGAAGTCACTGAAAAGCAGAGTCTCACAGTGCTGAGAATAAATCATGGGAGTTCCACATCCTTGAAGAATGAGGGCTCTAGTCAACACCACAGGCCTTCAAACTCTACCCAAAGAATGTGGGCAACCCCGAGGCAGATTGAATACCCACCAGCTTTGAGTCACCTCAATCCTGATTTGGATAAAGGTAACCTAACCCATCTCTGACTGACTACCAGATACTAGGACAAACCTTTTTTGGTGGGAGATACCATCATCCAGAGTCTCTATAATTTTCCATATGTAGTATCTCTAACTCAACTTAAAATCACTGAACACATCAAGAAATAGGACCAAGAGAGAAAAACAGAAAATAGAAACAATCCCAAGGGTGACCCAGTTGATGTTATTAGAATTGGACTTTGGTCTGGGGCTAATTAGTATCAGCTCTCTTTAGGTAAGACTAAGACTCTTAAGTTCTCCATTGTCCCTGCTACTTACTCTCTCTTGCCTCCCTCCTGGCTTGATCCATTAAATTACATTATTTAACTTGTGCTGTAGGCATTTCAGTTTGCAACTACTGCTTTTCAGAAAGGAGCACATCTGTTTTTTCTTGGATATTTGGTCTTCTAACCACCACCATGTGGATTTGCACACAAAAGGCATTGGTATTTTGTCAGCAACATGGCTTTTGAATGATTTTTATTTAATCAGTTTTGAAGAGTGGCTATTATGGTCTTACATTTTCTCTTTGTTGAGAAAGATGTGTAGAGCAGTAATAGGGAGTCTTATAAACAGAAATGCTTTTTTTTTTTCTTTAAAGTTTGCTAATTTGGTGAAATCACATCTGTCTTTGCCTTCAAATTCTTTCTTGCAAAGAAAGAAAATCGTGAGTGCCTACTACAAGGGAAAAAATAAGAAAAGCAAGTTCAGACAGGCTTAAATAAAATTACAGTTGGCCTTGTGAGTGGCTTCCTGAGAATGTGCAGTGTGCATTTTTGACATGGACTGCTCACATCTCTCCCAAGTAAGAAAGGATCAGGAATGAGATAGGCCTTTGCAAGCTAGTCAGCTTGCTCTCAGTTTCAAGTAAAGAGCCATTATTTTAAGTTCAATTTTTTTTTTCTTTTTGTAAAAGAGCATAGCCTGCCATTGCAGCATCATGGTTTCTTTGATGACCTTTGGTAAAAAATATCTTCTAAGTGCCTCTTAAAGTTATAGACTCTGATAATACAAGAACTGAATTTTCTATACAGTCTGTGATAGTTTACCTTGAGTGCTTTGGAAGGGCAGTACACCAGAGTGATTCTCAATGTGGTCCTTAGGCTAGCAATGGCATTACCTGTGTGAGTTTGTTAGGAATGCAAATTCAGGGGCCCCTCCCAGACATAGTGAATCAGAATCTCTGCAGATGGTGTCCAGGAAACTGTGCTAACAGACTCTCCAGGTGATACTTACGTACATTAGTATTTGATAACTGCTTTTGTAGAGTACTGATGGTAATCCACATGGAATCACCCAGCTACATTTGTGGTTATGCTATAGAGCCACATCAAGAAAACATTGCATTTTTCATTTATCTACTTTCTAATCTAATGGAATTAGGGTGTTTGGGCAGTTTCTTCTTAGACAGAAAATCATATGGTCTATCTCATGAATTAGAGGCACAAAAATTTTAAGGCAATTTCTGTAGACCACACCCCCACTGCCAGAAGTTCTTTTCATTCTGTGTAAAAGTCTGTTAATTAAGAAGATGAATGAGGCACATCAGCTATATGGTAAAGCAATTTGGCATTGTGAGGGAATCACATCTCTTTTGTAGAAAGAGGGAATCACATCCCTTTAAGAGTGACTGGGAGGAAAAATGATCTAAAATGATAGACAAGAATAATGCTACTTGGAGAAAAAAGTCAATTTTCAGGAGGACAATGGATAGGTATGACAGAAAGTCAGGCTTTTAACAATATCCCTGTGTGTATCATAAAAACGAATTTTACAAAAAATATAGCATTCTATTTTATACACACACACACATATCAAATGTTAACTCTTAAAGAATTTTTTGGCCTAAGATTTACAACAATGACTTTCATAAGACAATAACCTGGTTTATTAACCAATTTGTATGTGGCCATTTAAAAAAAGATGTCTGTATGTTTTGTTCTGTATGGGTTAAATGATTTTTTTCCTGTGCCTATTCTATAAGGTAAACAACAACAACAAAAACGGTTGTTTAAGGAGAAGTTTGAGATGATAAATTATTTTAAAGATTTTATTGTTTTCTTCAGCCCACTTTTTATATGATTCAGTGAGCTACTTCATTGTTAAATGGAGGGTGACTCCTCTTGTTCCTGGGAAAATAAGATGAATATCTATATTTATTGCTAAATAATTGCTAAACATTTTTAGTAAGTTCTACAGTTTTTTCTATAAACTGTCTGAATTGACATTCTATTAGTAGGCAAGTGACTTTTTCAAACTTATTTGTAACACAGTCAAGGAAGAGTCAGAAGGGGATAAAACTACAGTTCACAGTGATTCATCAAATGTTAGTAACGTATTCAGAGTTAGATACTTCCAGTATAAAATTGCCTTTTATTCTTTTTTTTTTTTCACTTTTTCTACCTGCTCCCTCAGTTAAAAACAGTGACGTTGTCCACTTCTACCTTATTGGGCTTTGAAAGAGGTATAACAGTGAGTTGTGAGAATAACAGCAGAAAGAAAAGGGGAGAGCTTACAAATTTCCAAGAAAGGATGACTCCTTTGAACTGGCTATTATATCTGAGAACTTTATCATTCGTTGCTCCTGCTGGGTTGTAATTTACTGGAGTATCAGAATCGTATTCCGGTGTAAAAACCATGAATCTTAAATTCTGTCACGTACTGCCCTATGTTATTTGCACTTAGGCTAAGTTCCACCAAGCAAAGCAAGTAAAGACAGATGCCAGAATAGCATTTATGTGAGAGAGCCTGAGTTAGTGAAAATATCCAGAAATGCCAAATTCTAGAGATTTGTTGCCTCATTGAATATTGTACAAGCAATAAGAAAATCAAGAGAAAATCTGTTGTAGCTCTATATAAATGCTGTTTGTTCGGTTATGCTTAGAGAATCTTTGGGCTATACAATATGGATTGGGCATTTGACATAAACGAGTTCACACTATTTACGGTTATGGGCAGGTTTTTAATTCTGAACTTGCTCGTAGTGAGGTAGCAATAGTACTATCTTTGTAGGATTGCTGAGAAAATTAAGTGATGGGCAGATAAAGTTCTAAGCATAGGACTTGGTACATAGTAAAGACTCAGTATGTGGCCTCTATTATTATTATTTAGAATGTTTTTGTTATTTGGTATATGCTCAGTTTGACATCCCTAAAATTCCTTTAAAATTTTAGAATGGCAGTATGTAAATGATTTCATTTCTATGCCATCTTCCAAGTAGAGACAGGCAGCAGGATATTTGGAATGACATGTTATAAAAGCCTAAGATGCCCAATTTTCCCCTGATTGGGAGAAAATCTAGTCTTGGGAACTGATGACAGGGTAGATAACAATTGCTTGTCAGTTGAACGG
>NW_007729560.1:57271-58856 GCF_000696425.1 Galeopterus variegatus
TGATTTCATTTCTATGCCATCTTCCAAGTAGAGACAGGCAGCAGGATATTTGGAATGACATATTATAAAAGCGTAAGATGCCCAATTTTCCCCTGATTGGGAGAAAATCTAGTCTTGGGAACTGATGACAGGGTAGATAACAATTGCTTGTCAGTTGAACGGAGAGGAGGAGAAGCTGACTCAGGGTAGCAAGTCGTTCCTCACATCACTTAGAGAAGCTTAGGAACCATTTCTTATTTAAGAAGTCTTTGACTTGTAAATGAACTATGCTCTTTGTTGCCTCCTCTAAAATGAAACTCAAGGGGCTGGGAAAGGTCAGAGCTTGCTGGACTTGAGTGTGAACGTTGTGGGGCTGCAGATGTGAAGTAGAAGTGAGAGTACCTTAGTGGTGGGAAAGTGTGCAGGATGGAAAATATGGAAAGCAGCAAGAATGTGAACACGGCTTTGCTGCATTAAGACCAGTATGTAAATCTCTTGCCCACAGAGCAGCAGCAAAAGGGAGATACTGCTGAACAAGCCCAAAGAAAAGTAATCTTTTGTTTCTAGAACAGCAAGTTTTTTCAAATATTCTCTTTGGAGCGTTCGATTCTATAAGACAATATATGTCCTTCTGGCCTTGGAGCAGTCTGAGAATTTAGAGAAGAGGGATTCTTGACACCCAGGGGTAAGGAGACACATGAATGCCCAGACAGAGTGAGTGCTATTTGCCATCTTGCTGGGCTGCTCAGTGTGGTTCTGGTGGTTAGGAATATCAGAAGGAAGATATGCCCAAAGGAATCACTGACTGAGACTGCCTGACTCAGGGTGCCAACCCTTTGCTCAGCCTAGAGGCAATATACAAAACAAAAGCAGAGTTCAGAAGTGAGTGTTTGAGTGGCTAGAGTATCTTGCCACTAGCCACGCAAGGCTTGCACATAGTACAGCAGCAACCCTTGTACTGAAACTGATTATGACTTCTAGTTGGTCAATTGATTGAAACACTTTGTTAAAGCAAAAAATGTTGCCTTTGCTAAGGCTAGAAAAATATTATTCTTGCTAGAAAAATAGATAGAAATACTACATAAATATTTTATTTTAACTTAAGACATTAAAATGTGCATCTCTTTGCCAACACTATTGCATCTAGATGCTCTTTGAATGTGAATTTGCTGATTGGAGTTCCACTGCTCCTCTCTCATATAAGTGCACTGCTTATGATTTCTTCAAAGTGGAGTAAAAACTCAGATGACTGCACTGCTTTCTAAAGCATGGTTCTTCTGGAATTTTACCATCTTTCCTCTCACCTGATAAAGTTTTTTCTTCTACATCTAATATAAAGCCAATCATTCTCACCACCTGGATTTATCTCCTCTTTCCAAAGAAGTAATGGAAACAACAGCTCTATTTTCTTTAGCACACTTCATCAATTTATTTTATGCTTAAATTGTATAACTACAATCACAATTATGATAGGTTTTGAAATGGAATTATGATAGGTTTTGGAAACATACAACTGAGCTGATAGAAGTAGATTGTGTAGTGTACGAGACAGTAGCCTAGGCGATTTTGGTGTGATGGACCAAGGGATTGGAGAGGCTGGGGTCAA
>NW_007729560.1:59757-61111 GCF_000696425.1 Galeopterus variegatus
CCGGTACGGGCGCAACACCGTGGGTTGCGATCCCGTTACCGGTCAGTAAAAAAGACAAAAAAGGAAAAAAAAAATTAAATGTCATGATATATCCTTTTAGACAGCTGTTGTTGAACCTGAAGTATGTGAATATCTATTAATTCAAGTGACTAGTCATGATTTTGTGCATGGGTAGGGAATACCTTTAATTAAGTCAGCCAAACACCAATTATCTAAATGTTTGTAGAATATATTCAGATCTGAATTGTCCCTGAATTTGTATGTTGACTATTTTGCATGATAAAACTCTCTGTTAAATTTAGTAACATGAATTAGAGGTATCTTCGTCAGATGGCTGCCATATATTTATATATACATAATGTCTAGTTCTGTGAGTTTTTGCTGACTGTCTACTGCAGTCAGTGCCCTGTGAAGAATAGATACTAGAAAGAACAGATACAGTTAAAGACCCACTCTTCGATCTTAGGAGCAATGATCTTTTGGAAGGAGAAAGTGTGTGTATTCACAGAATCAGCCTGATAAAGTGAAAGCCTCAAAGCATCGCTTGGGATTGGCAAAATGAGGATATAAATTTGTATAAGGGTGGTCTAAGAAGTGCCATAGTAAAACTGAGGGCTTTTTCTCTTTCTGTTTTTAAGTCTGATACACTGGAAAAATTGCATTTTGCTATTAAGAAGCAGAATACTATAGTAGGTAAGAGCCAGGCTTTGGAGCTGTGCAGATCTGGATTGAAATCCTTGCTTTGCCACTGACTATGTGTCCTTGGCAAAGATACTGTTCTGTGCCGTGGTTGTATACCTGTAATATGGGGATGATAGGCCCCATCTCATGAAGTTGTGGAGATTATGTGAGTTTGCATGTTTATGGTACTTAGAATTTTTAAGGATACTTAAGGACTCCACAGATATTAGCTGTTATTAACATTAGGGCTATGATTTATTCACAGTTACACGTGGAATGTAGAATCAATCCTGTATTAGAGCCTATTCTAGTTTTATCTCTACACTAATCATGTGATCATGGGATATGGGTAACTTCTGAAGTTTATTCATTTATTAGATAATGTATTAGTCCATTTTGTGTTGCTATAACAGAATTACCTGAGACTGGGTAATTTATAAATAACAGAGGTATATTTGGCTTACGATTCTGGGATGGTTGCATCTGGCACAGGCCTCAGGCTGCTTCTACTCATGGCAGAAAGTGGCAGGCAGCTGGCGGGTACAAGCAGATCACATGGCGAGAGAAAGCATGAGAGAGAGAGAGGATGTGCCAGGGTCTTTTTAAGCAACGAGCTCTCACGGGAACTAATAGAGCGAGAACTCACTCATTAATCCCCCCCCCCCCCGGGGGG
>NW_007729560.1:62087-63397 GCF_000696425.1 Galeopterus variegatus
GTGCCAGGGTCTTTTTAAGCAACGAGCTCTCACGGGAACTAATAGAGCGAGAACTCACTCATTAATCCCCCCCCCCCAGGGAGAGCATTAATCCATTCATGAGAGATCCGCCCCCATGACTCAATCAGTTTCCAACACTGCCACATTGGCGATCAAATTTCCACATGAGGTTTGGAGGAGACAACACATCCAAACTCCATCAGATAATGTTTAAAGTTCTTTTCAATACAGAAATATGAGGCTAATGATGCAAATAAACCCACATATTAAGCAACTTATTTGAAAACAGCAAAATGAGGTAGTTAAGAACATGGGCAACAGACTCTTATTTGGTGTCTGATTATTAGTTGCTGTGTGACCATAGGCAAACAACCTCTCTGAGTATCAATTACCTCATCTATAAAGTGAGGATAAAGGTAACACCCAACTTGTATGGTTGCTCCTTGATCAAATGAGCTGATGCATGTAATCCCTGAGAGTTTACTGTCTCAGTCATTGTGCTCAATACACAGTAGCAGTGATGATGAGTTGTGCAGGGCACAGAGCCAGGTTCAGTAGGTTTTGGATGAATGAATGATTAAGAGAGTTTTACTCTTTTTTCCTCTAAGTGACTGACAGGAAGGCCTTCTAGAAACATATAGAAAGAATTTTATAATTTAATGGAGTGTTTGTTTATGCTTTGAATGTATTGTATAATCACTTATCTTTTATTGCAAATCTGCTTCCCTTCTTTCTGCCTAAATGACATCAGTATCCGTATTAAGAAAAATCCTTGCCTGGCTCCAACAGTCTTGCCCACATGTCTAAGATTTATTGATGCCAGCTATTGATCAAGAGCATCCGTGATGGGTTTTTAAGATCTTCTCGTTTTGTTTGCCACTTCTCAAAATTTCAAGAAAGCTATACTGAACCTGAAGCTTTAATGGGCCTCTCCTGTGAACTTGGGGCAGAGATTGATGTCATAAAAAATAAAATTGAGTAGGAAAGTACAAAATAGGAGGTACATGTCAGATGCTATACTTGATTTCTACTTGGAATTATTTTTTCTTTTTCTGTAGTCTGATCCACAGCACAACATTCTGTGAAATAGTTAAAAGAATATCAGACCAATAATTCTTTTCCTAGACATTAGACAAATATTTTCTGATGATTTACTTTTAAAAATTCATACCCTGTATGAAAATGAGTAAAATTTGAACTGAGTTAACTTCAATATAAAATATAAAGAACGTGAACTCCATGATGGTAGGATTTTTTGGTCCTGTTTGCTCACTGCTGTGTCCCCATAACCTAGGACAGTGTCTGGCATA
>NW_007729560.1:64754-66622 GCF_000696425.1 Galeopterus variegatus
GATACTTTGTATTTTGATCTCAGATTTATTTGTTTGGAGTTAATGAAAAATATACCGAAAAAGAAAACCTCTGATACATGTTACAGATGAGAAAAACATTATTACAAATGATACCCTTTCCTTTGGTTTAACTATGGGTTGTAGTTACTAAAATGTTATTTCAGAAGTGACACTCCAAAGTGTGAAAACTGTGATGGGGTGAGCAGGAGTGGGTAAAGAATTTGAGAGAGACTACTTATTTAATGGGACTGAGAAATATAATGTAAAATATTTCAAAATAATTAACAGGCAAAATGCAGGAGTAAATTGAAATGATTCTTTCTGATATCTCTTTGGGATGAAGCAAGCATTTATCTAGAATAACACAAGTCTGTCAAGGCGTTAAAGAAAATGGTTTGAAAAGACTGTTTGAATTTGTTATTAAAACCTGAAATAGAGACAAAGTAATGCACATCAGGCAGCATTTTCAATGGCAGGGAAGTACGACATAATTACTCTAGAGATCCTGTGGGGGACTTGGATAGCATGATCATTCTCAGTCAGCTGTGTGAGATTGCAGTAAGCCTTGAATTTATCCTGTAGACACCTCCTGCCAGCCCTCATCCCACAGCATGGAGGAGGGAGAGGGGAAGAAAATATGTCAGAAAGAGACACATAGTCATGGGAACTTTTGATTCCTGCTGAGTACTTAACCAGCCCATCCTTTCAAAGTGACTATAAGTATATAGACTAACTTTGAGATTTTCCTGTCAATAGGGATTTGGAAGATAAAATATTTATTGTCTAAATGCTGAGAGGTAGATAGTGCAATGCAACTCCAAAAAATTCCCAGAAAGATGCAAGTGTTGAGAGAAATAGAGGGTATAGATTAGGTGGACAGTAACCACCAGCTGTCATTAAAGTAACTGGTTGAGTATGTGTAAGATAAGGGACCAATTTCAATATATTACACCATACACAAAAATAAACTCAAAATGGATTAAAGATTTAGATGTAAGACCTGAATCTATAAAAACTACTAGAAGAAAATGTAGGGGAAAATCTTCATGACATTGGCCGAGGCAATGATTTCTTGGATAAGACACCAAAAACACAAGCAAAAATAGCAAAGTGGGACTACATGAAACTGAAAAGTTTCTGCACAGCAAAGGAAGCAATCAACAGAGTGAAGAGACAACCTATGGAATGGGAGATAATGTTTATAGACCATACATCTGATAAGGGGTTAATATCTGAAATATATAAGGAACTTCTAAACCCAATAGCAAAAATAAAACAAAAACAATCTTCACCCAAATAACCAGATTAAAAGATGGGCAAAGAACTTGAACAGGCATTTCTCCAATGAAGACATGCAAATGACCAATAGCTTTGTGAAAAGATGCTCAACAACACTAATCATCAGGAAACTGCAAATTAAAAATGACAATAAGATAACACCTCACACCTGTTAGGATTGCTATTATCAAAATAACAATAATAATAATAATAAGCTGGAGGGGATATAGAGAAAATGGAACTCTTGTGCACTGTTGGTGGGAATGTAAAATGGTGTAGCTGCTATGGAAAACAATATAGAGGTTCCTGAAAATTAAAAATAGAATTACCATATATGATTCAACAATACCACTTATGGATATTTATCTAAAAGAATTGAAATTAGGATTGTAAGAGAGATTAGCACTTCCATGTTCACTACAGCATTATTCACAATAATTGCATTATAGAAACAACCTAGATGCCCTTCCGTGGATGAATGGATAAAGAGAATGTGGTATATATACATATAAATGTGGTATATATACATATACAATGGAATATTACTCAGCCTTAAAGAAGAAGAAAATTCTACCATATGAGATAACATT
>NW_007729560.1:66766-72483 GCF_000696425.1 Galeopterus variegatus
TATTTATCTAAAAGAATTGAAATTAGGATTGTAAGAGAGATTAGCACTTCCATGTTCACTATAGCATTATTCACAATAATTGCATTATAGAAACAACCTAGACGCCCTTCCATGGATGAATGGATAAAAAGAATGTGGTATAGATACATATAAATGTGGTATATATACAAATACAATGGAATATTACTCAGCCTTAAAGAAGAAGAAAATTCTACCATATGAGATAACATTGATGAACCTGGAGGGCATTATGCTAAGTGAAATAAACCAGTCACAGAAGGGGAAATACTGCATGATTCCACTTACATGAGGAATCTAAAATAGTCAAATTTATAGAAACAGAGGGTAGAATGGGGGTTCCCAGAGGCTGGGGGGAGGGGGAAAGGGGAAGTTGCTGTTCAATGGGTGGGTATAAAATGTCAGTTCTAGAGATTGGCTGTACAACATTGTGCCTGTAGTTAACAATACCATGCTGTACACTTACAATTTTGATAAGAGGGTAGATCTTACATTATGTTCTTATCATGGTAAAAAGAAAATAATGATAATAATTGGTTGACAGTTCTTCTAGCTGATGCTTCCATCTCTCTTAACCTTATAGGTAGAAAACAAACATGCAAATACATTTTTAAAAACTATCATCAAATATAAACAAGTATAGGTAATGTGATATTAGTAGGTGGCAAAGTCCAAGAAAGGCCCATTGGTAGTCTGGCAACTTGTTAATTTTATTCCTTTTACAAATGGTACCTCCAGTAGGACTATGTGAGTTGTATGATCCAGGAGCTGTTCTTTTTCAAAGGACACTTTTAGGGAATCTATGACCCTTCTCAGTTGTTTAGCTGTGAAATTAGAAGTTATGTTTATTTGTAATTTGGCCTGCATTCTAGTAGTCCCTTGCTTATGAAGTAAACCATCCTCAAGAGGCTTTAAAAGACTTTGCAAAAGAGAGATGTATTTGACTACTGTTTTACTTTGCACTCAGTTTTTATCATTATTCCATCAATATATTGCAGATGCCTCACGTGGATATATGTTCATACACATTTCCCCCAGAGCACTTTCCTTTTATTTAATAATTATAACAGCTACTAGATTTTTCTTTGTTATCTAGACTAGGTTCAACAGTCATTTGCTGTGTACCTACAATGTGCCAGGAACTGTTCTCAGCCCTGAGGATGAAAAATGAAGGCCCTACCTTCAAGGAGCTCTGTGCCAATGGGGTGAAAGGAGGTCTAATCAAAGTATTTTTCTGCTTCTCCTGATAAAAGTAGGCAAAGTCCATGGGTACATAAACGGGGCAATAGTTAATTTTGTTTCAAATGGTCATTAAAAGATACCTTAAGAAGGTTGGACATTAGAAGCTCTATAAGTGCTCACCAGTAGCATGAGTTTAAGAGGCATTTTAGGCAGAGGGAATGATGTCAGCCAAGGCACAGGTAGGATGGAGTGCTTAGGAGTAGTGACTTTGGTGTGACAGCCCTGTCACTTACTGGGTGTGTGGCCTCAGGCAAGATATTTAACTTGTTGAGCCTCCTTCCTTCATTGGTAAAATAATAATAATGTTAAGCAATGATTAAAATATACTAAAATGATTCTGAAAGCACAAGTGTTAGTTCCCTTTTAAGAAAGTATGTGCGGGAGGTGAGGAAATGATTTGGAGGGGTCAGTGACCAAAGCAGCGGTCAGTAGAACAGGCTGCAAAGATCCCTGTATGCCACGCTGAGTTCCAGATTGGCTCAACAGATAAGGATGAGCCAGAAGAGGTTTTTAATTTGGAATAGATTTTACTCTCGTACAAAATTGTTCATTGTTCATCAGTTTGTCAAGAAAACTTAAATACTAAATCATCATGCCAAAATCTTAAAAGGAAATTATGAAGCAAGAATGTTGGAGGTAGGGGATGGAATGAAGTTAATAGTAACTTATTTTTGAATCTAATTGACATGAAAAAATTAATTAATATGAAAAAAAAATTTCAGGAAAATAGGGACTGAGTAAAGGGAGCAAGCAGTCTTGCTTTAGAGTGGTTGAGGATTATCACTGCCCTGAAACTCACTGCCCTTGAAACTATTGGCTTAATCTCAAATGATGAAAACTTCTGGAAGTGATAGAGAAAGATCTTTGATTAATAGAGTGCATCAAAACCTTTTATCGGTGTAATCCCAAGTTAGAGTCATCAAAGAGTTGGTGGCTATTATCTTAACTTGATGAAGATTAAGAGTAGGAAACAGAAACATCAAAAATAAGAGATGAGATAAGGTAAAGACTGAAGTATCCTGATTGGGGAGATAATGATGTAAGAGAATAAAATGCAGTATTTTTTAACTAATGTTATTTGTAAAAGTTACAGTGCAAGAAGGCAGTTTATGGTGACAGACAAAAACAATACCAGTATAGCTTTTAAACCACAAGAAACCAGAGCAAAATGGGGTAGACTGTGTAAGAATCAAGTTTGCTCAGAAGTAAGACGCATCAAAGAAGGGTACTATATTTGGAATTGTGAGGTGGAAGTCAGAAATAGGTTTCTATATTAAACTTCTCTAGTTCTTCTCTGAGGAAGAAAAAAGCTAACATTTGTTCAGAAAATGACTGCTGTGTTTCAGCCATGTGCCAAGTGCTAGTAAGTGGCAGGTAAAGGGGGAAAATTTTTTTTGTAGACACCTCTGTGAACTGGTTACTCCTGCTGTCAGTGGGATGCGACAATCTCATTGGTTCCTCACAGCTCTGTGGAGCAGCTGGCGGCTCTTTTTTATACTGCAAGCCTGTAGGTGAGGGTGGTGGCTCTGCTCCAAGTGTCTCATTTGGGTACCCAGGATGGTGGCTGCATGGTTGCCTGGAGCTTGTTCTCAAGGCTGTCAGCATCTCCCGGGAGGGCAAACAGAAACTTCTTAAGGGCTAGGCTTAGAGTTGGTACACTGTCTTCCACTCACGTTGCATGCAAGTCACTTGAGCAAGTCCAATGTCAAAATCATAGAAGTATGCTTCTCCCTCAGGGGCCTGGGAAAGGATGGAAATGCTTGCTCAGCAATAACCTCATTTAGCCTCTCGGTACCTGTACTTCTATACCTATACAATGGGTATGATGATACTCACTTTAGGGAGTTGTTGTGGGGATAAAATCAACTAATCTACATGAAATCTCATCTAAGGGTTCTCAACAAATGGTAACCTTTTCACACTCTCTTTATTACCTTTCCATCCTCATCCCAACCACATTTGGTTTGCGAGTTCTCTGACAATGATGGGTGGAAGAATTCAGTGAAAGCTTTTTAAGCCACTTAAAAGAAGTTACTTGTAATAGTTATAACTGATGTCTTCTGATTTATTTTTCATAAAGTAGACCAGAACTTTCATGAATGTTATGTTCACAGTGTTTGTCAGAAAATAAAGTGTTACTCTCAGGTACTCAAAGTAATAGCCTGCTAAGTTTCCTAAGAGACACCATCACTAGGTCTCAGTGCTGTCATTAGCAACGTGGTTTGAGATTTCTCCATTTGATAGAAATATTTTCAGCCATAGTAGGTAAAAGATAGATTTTCAGCTATTTACACCTTTGGGGCAAGTGAGGCAACTGAAAGTTGTCAAGTATATCCAATTATTTTATTCTTTCCCTTCGTTACAAGATAATCCCATTCATATTGATATTTTCTTTGGGTTGCATGTGATGAGATGGGTGACACTACAATCTGCCTCTCTCCCACCATGGGAAAATTGTAACTATCCTAAGAGAAGATGCAATCTCAGTGATGGCACATATGTCCCAAGGGGAATTGCTCATTGACAGTGACCTCAGCACACTTGGGGCATCATTGCTTCACTCTGGTTTTAGCTAAGATGAAGCCTGAAGCCTGCTAATTATATTCACCTCTTTTTCTTTCTGTCCTCCCTTCTTTATGCTTCCAAGTTTGCATTTTAACCACTCCTCAATTTCTTCGTCAACGTTTGTTGCAGAGTTTGGTAGTTAGCATTCATGGAGAAAGGGACAAACAAGAAATGTTGTTAATATTCTCTAAGGGTTTCCAATCTGGATGGAGACTTAAGACATGCGCTGATGGAGTTCCATCATGCAGGACATGGTCAAGGTCATCCTGATGGTTCAGTAAGGCGATACAGAAAGAAGAATTGGAGGCTTTGTTAACTTTTCAAGCCTGATGGGCAGAGAAACTGGTCCTGTTGCCAATATTCCAGGTAGTAATTAGAACAGCCACCATTTATTGGATTCCTTTTCATGTAATCTTCACAACAACCCTGTAAGGTTGATGTTATATTCCCCAATAATCAGATGAGGAAACTGAGGCCCAGAGACATTAAAAATATTATAAGGCCATTGCAATTAAGTGACAGAACTGAGATTTGAAACTTACAGCCGCTGGACTTTGAGAGCCCATTTGAGGCTATGCTAGTTCCACTGCCTTTTATAAGATCTACTTATAAATATTTAGAGATTTTAAAATAGGTTTTTGATAAAGTAGGAAAAATGTCTTGACCAGTAGTAATAAGGGTCTAAATTCCATTGGGAAGAGAAAAGAGGGCTTTGCTGGAAACTGTTAGAAGTCAACAGGACTTGGCCAATTATTGATTCTGATGGAAAAGGAAAAGGTTGCGTCTCCTAGCGGTGCTTGCAGACTTAATGGGAAAATGGAGATGTCATCAACAGGACTGGCCCAGTTAGGAGGAGGGGTATTGAGCAAGAGGAGGAAGGGGCAATTACAAGGTAGATTTTGGACAGAATTTGGAGTTTGATAGTGCCCACATGGAGTTGACCAGCTGGCAATTTAAAAAAAAAAAGGGGGATGTGGACTTAAGAGAGAACAGTCTAAAAATATAGAGATAGCCACATATAGATGCTTATGAAAGTGACCCAATTAGACATGAGCACTTTGGAGAATGTTGAGACAGAAAAAGAGATTCAAGGAAAAGACATCATACATTTAGGTGTTGGGTGAAGACAACAGAGTCAGAAGAGAAAACTGCAAGGCAGAGGGAAATAGGCAAAGTTGTATATTAGATTTGCATGGCACTGTGACAAATTACCACAAACTTAGTGGCTTAAAACAACATGAATTTATTATTACACAGTTTCCATAAGATGGGATTTGGCATATTTACCTGGGTCCTCTGCTAAGGGTTTCTCAAGGCTGCAATCAAGGTGTCAGCTGGCTGTGTTCTCACTGGAGGCCTGACTAGGGAAGGCTCCACTTCCAAGCTCCCTCCTGTTGGCAGAGTCTATTTCCTTGTGGTTGTAGGACTAAGGTCCTGGGATCTTGCTAGCTATTGCCCACTGATCACTCTCAGCTCCTAGGAGCTGCTCTCAGGTCCTTGCCACATGGCTCTCCCACAACACCAGAGTTTGCTTTTCCATGGCCAGCAATATGTTTCTCTTAGGCTTTGGATTTCTTCCTTCAAGAAGAAAAAATGCCCACTCCCTTTTAAAGGCTCACCTGATTAGATCAGGCCTACTCATGATAATCTCTCTGTTCATTAAATCAGAGCCAACTGATTTGGGGTTCCTAATTACATCTGTGAAATCCCTTTATCTTTGTTGTATAACACACTTAATCGTAGGAGTAAACTTCATTATATCAAAGTCCTGCCCAAGCTCAAGAGGAAGGAATTACATGGGTCATATCCCACCACGAAGGGTAGAGAGCCGTCTAACAAAGCACCTTAATTTTTGACACACTACTGAGTGCCAAGAGATGTAGGTGTGAAGA
>NW_007729560.1:73715-83580 GCF_000696425.1 Galeopterus variegatus
GGCCATTACTTGTGGGAGGCCTAGTGACACCTCTCGCATTGTGATTGCTGTACAGAGGTTATCTGCATGCTACATATCAATTCCCCAGCCAGATAGTCAGCTCCTGGAAGACACAGAACATGGCTCCATACTGCCTTTTCTTCTTCATGGTATCTTACATGAAATAGATGCCAATAAATATGTATTGATTTGATTTAAGCTAGGATCCTATCATTTACTTCCTCATTTCCTTTAATCTCTATTGATTATAAAATTAATGGGGTGGTGTGTAATTTCGATTTAACTACTTAGCCTGTAACTATAATTTTTATGACTTTTAACATCATGATAAGTCTGTGACCTCTTTGAGGAGTGTCTTGCTTTATAAAATAGATTCCACTTAATTTTAAAAAGTGAATGAATACATCATAGTTATGAGAAGTATTTTCAGAAAGGGAAAAAGAGATGCTTGCCTATTGGCCTTTTGGTTTGTTTTAATCTTTGAATGACAGAGGCCCAGCAAGGGAGAGCACCTTGGGGTTGGGAAGACATTAATGAACACTGGAGATAGAGATCATCTTTGGCAACAGTCTTGGCATTGCTTTACCCACTTTCTGGTATTTTTTTCTCTTTGTCAGGAATTAAACAAAATATTTGCTTCTCTATTAGGGTCAATCACTGTTCATAACTGAGCTTCATGGCCATTTCAATCTCAGCGCCCAGCCCTTTATTCCCTTCTGCAGCAGGATAACATATTCCATCCCCTCTTGTCTTGGGGTTCTTCACACAGCTGCAGTTGGCCCCTGATAGGCATGTCGTGCAACCATCCTGTCTTGATCCATGTGTTTCTACCACAGAGGCAAGCGAGTTCAATTAAGGTTATTTTTAATTGCCCACCTGCATCTGAGAAAATTTCCTAATTTGACCCATGCCTATTACAAAAGTATTTGCTATGATGTTAGGAACTGAAGAGAAGATAGAATTAAAATCACTTTTTGATTTATTTATGAATGCAAAAGGTGATTACTGATGAAAACTTCAGAGCCTGTGGATCAGTTATTTTGGGTTTGATCATCTACATGCACTATAGGTAAAGAAAACAAACTCATTGCTAGAAATGACAGTCACCAGGGGGGTTGGATTTTACAGCATTTTTCCCCCTTCAGAATGCTACATAAAATGTTATTCCTTTGTGTTCTTCTTCAAAGCACTTGTACCTGAAGTAAACATCAAGTTATTTATCCCCTTCTGTCTCTGCAGGTACATTTGATCAACATCAAAGAAAAGACAGCCAATTTTATTTTATCTCTTCCATGTATTTGGTTTGTGTTTGTGCATTTGTATGAGTATGCAAATACACAAGTGTGAGTGAGTGTGTATAAGTGTGAATGCACCAGAGCACGAGAGATCAACTGATTGGAAACCAAAGCTTTAGGACGTGGAAGTTTAAAGATGACCAGATAGGATAGTGCAGAGATGCACTTCTAACATTAGCTGTGCGAGCTCTTCAAGAGATATTTTTTTTGTTTATTTTGTTGTGTTTGAAAAACAGTGTTTACCTCCCTGCATATAAAAGCTTTGAGATTTATGTGAATTCATTTTCTATTAAACTAAAACATGTTTTGCAATATCAACCAGTCTTTGCCCCAGCATATATTGAGAGGCAGTATACCTAGTGGTTAAGACCACTGACCCTCCATGCAATTCTTGGCTTAAAGCTGTTGACTTTGGGCAAGTGACTTAACCTTGCTGAGCCTCAGTGTTCTCATCAGTAAAATGGTAATAAAATAACTCACCCTTGTGAGGTTATTAAAGTTGAAAGCAGTTAATGTTTTTGAAGTGCTCGGAATAGAGGCCTGCTACATAAATGGGTCATGTAAGTGTTTTCTCTTATCATTTTAGATATTGTAGGACAATTCTATTCCAGAGTGAAAGCAGGGAGAAGGACAACATAAATTGTTCCACTGTCAGTTTATTTTACTAGCCTACATAAATGGATCATGTAAGTGTTTTCTCTTATCATTTTAGATATTGTAGGACAATTCTAATCCAGAGTGAAAGCAGGGAGAAGGACAACATAAATTGTTCCACTGTCAGTTTATTTTACTAGCTGTTTTACTTTTTGGAAAGAACAAGGAGAAAAGAATGAGGGGGGATAATTTTATTATGATATTAGGAAAATTACACTTAAAAAACAGAAACAAATATTTGCTGATAAGAAGTTAACTGGGGGCTTTTTCCTCACCCTGCTCGTGAAAAGCCATAGTAGTGTGGTAGTTTCAGGTATGCTAATGGTCACCTGCATTATTTAGCTGCACGAGGCCTGGTAGGAATAGGTGGGCTGGCGAGTTCTAATAACTTTTGAATAGTACTATTTGCACAATTGTCTTAAATCCTTGAAAACTATGTAATACCTTATGTTAAACCACTTAATAAACCAGGAAATGTGCATCTTAAACTTAAAGAATTATTATGGGAAAACGTGTTCCTAAACACCTAGTTTAGGCTGTTCTGGTACCACATCATCTCTTCAAAGTCCATGATTTCTCATTCTTAGAAATCAGGGAAAAACCTCTAATTTTCATATTTTCTTTTGATGATTATATAAGCATGCTTTAGACAGGCTGATGAAAGAGACTTGGCACTGTTCTGCATGTTCTGTTTTTTGCTGGGTGTGTTGGTTATGTTTTATGTCACAGGCAGAAAACCCAATGCGAAAAGTTTAACTGTAAAGAGAATTTATTGGCTTGGATCAGTGGGAAATATGAATGTAATGTAGACTTCGGGATTGGTTGATTGAACAGTGCAATGAAGTCCACTGCTGTGAGCTCTGTCCCTCTACTCCACCATCTACAATGCTTGCTTCTTGTTAGGCTGGCACCTCTCATGGTCATGGCATGTCTGCTCTTCCTAATTGAGGCTGCAGTTCTCTTGGGTATGTCTAGGGGAATGAGAGCTTCTATTATCATCTTGTAGTCTAATATTTCTTTTTTATATTAAAATTGAGGTATTATAATGACTTTAAAGTTATGAGTGTAGGTAGATTATATTAATAGTGGATATCATTTTAAGAGTGTAAAGAGGGCAGCACAAAATATTTGTATTAAGAAGGGGCAACTGGATCTGCTAGGGTTGAGAGCCCTGATGTAGGGCCTTGGACACCAGGTTGAAGAATTTGGATCTCATCCTTAGGACAACGGAAAACCATGGAAGAGTTTTAATATGTGGAGTCACTTGATAGGATTTTCATTATAAAAAGATCACCCAGGCTGCTCTTTGTGGAAAAGATTAGGGGCAGTGAGTGGTGTGTCTGAGAGACTTAAGTCTTCTCTGTTATGAAATGAAAGCCACTTTTATGTCTACCATCTCACCAGGGAATGACACACCAGCTTCAATCTTAGTTACTGCAACTGTCTTTTAAAGTTGTCCTTGTGTTTATGCAAATCACAATTGATTGTCCTTCACGGACAGCAACCACAACAACAACAACAAAATAGAATGTTGTAAAGAACAATCAAATATTGATTCTTTTAGATATGTAAAACATGATAAGGTATGAGAAGAGCTTCAAAAACAGACTAGTTATGAAAGGGCAAAGCTTTAAAGAACACGCTCTGTTTGGGCACACACAGACATTTTGTCTGAATGCTGTGCTTGATCCCAAGCACTGCAGGGGTGGCTGTGGAATTGACTGATTTGCAGAACCACTCAGAGTTCACAAATCCATTGGCTGTTCTCTTCTTATATGCCATGCTTCTGCACGTACATCTTTGGAATATTTTCATATTAGTAGTGTTTGGACTTCAGGACATATGATAAAGAATGAGAGGTATTTGAAAACTTTAGTAGTTGGGCAGTCATATCAAAAGACCTGCCACATATAAGCAAGAATAATCAGGCAGAGATGCTGATGGACAAAATTGACAATTGGTCAGAAAGTTTAAAATGCAGAGGCTTTTAAAATGTCAAAATATGCCCTTGCACTACCTAAGACCTCTCCGGTAAATTCTGTAGTTCACCCTCCAAAGTGAGTCTTTAGTCTCTCACCTCCACCTCTGCTACCTTTCTGCAGAGTGACAGCATGTTAACAGTGAAGTTTTGCAACAGCCTCTGAACTAATCTATCTACTTCTGTTGGAATTTTCCACACCCATGTGGAACAAAATTATATTTTCCTAATTCTTGAGGGAAAAATAATTTAATAGAATGTCCTTTGTTTCAAGTTTTTTCACCTTAGTTTTTTAAAAAACTATTTGGTGCTAGCTTCCATATAAGCAAAACATAGAAATTGGAATTAATGGGGAAAAAATGAGAGAAAGCTAAGTTCAAAGACTATATTTTTCTGGGTGGTATCTGGGATTTTATTATAATAATGCTTCACATAGTGATAAGTATTATAATACCTTAGAGGTATTACTATAGTAATATTACTATAGTAGTATTAAATAGAATACTTAATATAAAATACATAAAATAATATGTTATAGTGTAATTACTGTATTAATATCATGGTTTTTTCCTAGTAAAAATGTTTTTAGTTCATAGGATGAAATTTAATATTTTAGTATTTATCAGTGTTTGAAAAAAATAATTATTTCTGTGTCTCACTATCTGAAATAATCTGAAAACATCTGTGATGCTGGAATGGAACCCACTTATGCTAAAATGTTTATTGATTGAACTAAACTTCATTCAATCAATAAACGAGCGAATCTGTGAGCTGGAAGCAGCCTTTTCTAGGATGGGGCTCTGAATCCAGAGAGAGAATGAGGTTAGATACGGTAAATCAGTGAAACCAGACCAAACTTGGCAGCTAAACAGTTGAAGTGGAGCGAAAAAGAACGTGGAGTAAAAGCAGCAGAAGTCAAGCCATAAAGCAAAGATAGATGGAGTCACTAGAAACAAATGGGCCCCAAACCACTGAGCAATATTTCCAAAATGCCAATGAAGAAAAGCAGTTTTTGTAGCCATCTCATCAAAACTGTCTTTGGTTAGAACTTTATTCTCTCTTTGATAAAAGAGGCTGGGGAGGGGGAGAAATCTTCGTTCTTTATGAAGGTAATTGTGATAACTGCAGAGCAGGAGACAGAGAAGAGAAAGTCAGAACATCAAAAGCAAGAGGGGCAAGGAGGAGAAATGATGGCAATAAAACTTGGCGTGGAGGGATGAACCCTTATGTGCAAAAGCAGGGCAATACAAGGCAAGTTGTGAATAAAGATGTACTAAAGCACACATTTCCCTCAACAACTTTCAGTGCATGGGTTTGACAGTAAGCAAATGCAAACAGCTAAAACAGTAGTCATAACATACATGGCAGACCCATAGTTAAACCACTTATATAGCAAGATCCTCCATAAAAAAGGGTTTTTTTAGTCAACCACATGAAAAGGGATATGAATGGCACTGGATATGAACGGCAAGTTAACAGATGAGAAAAATCCCAATAACCAGTAAAAAGGAAGAGTTAATCTCAATTGCTAAGTAAAGTAAGTTACGATTTTTCACCTATGATGTAGGCAAAAGTTAAAAATGCATAATATTCAATGGTGGTTGGAATGCAGAGAGATGCTGGGGGCAGTCTACGTTGCTTACTAGTTTGGCTATATCATTTTAAATTAAAAATACACATAGACTTTGACAGAGTAATCTCATCTTTATGAATCTATTCTATAGAGATAAAAATGTATATGCAAGATTATTCATTGCAGCATTGTTGACAGTGGCAAATAAATGAAACAAGATGAATTTTGATCACTAGGGACTAGTTGAATAGACTGTGATATATCTATACAATGGATTGTTATCAGGAGATTCTTAAAAATTAGAATGTATATCTGATATGGACGATTGCACATGATATATTATAAAATTAGCAAAGCAAGCTACAGGGAATATGCAAAGCATGATGCCTTTTTTTGTAAAAATAAGCAAAACGAAGCCTTGATATTTGTGATTATGGATATATATTCAGTCACAATGAAAGGTATTCAATTAAACACATTAGACTCTTAACATTGAAAGTGATCTGGGGAGAGAGTAAGAAGTAAAAGATAAAAGCAAGATTCAGAATTCTCTAAACCACTTGACCCCCAACCTTTAGGTATGTGCGTATATGAGGATTACAAGAAAATATAACAGACTTTTAACACTGTGAGTGGGATTATGGATGGTTTTGACTGTCTTCTGTTATTTTGTTTTATTTTTTGTCTTTGTTTTGATAAAATGAGCATGAACTCATAATGGGTAAAAGTCAAATTTATTTCAAAACTAAGGGGAAAAAATGTAGATATTATCCCCATTTAACCATAAGGAAACTTAACCTAACTGATAAAATAGGTTTCTTAAGATTCCAGATAGTAAATAGAGATGTGACTGGAACTCTAAGTTTCACCAAAATCACAGCAATTTATAGATCAATATGAATAGGCAATTAGAAATAAGAAATTAACAAAAAGAAGAGTGGAGGGAAACACAAACCACGGGTATGTTAATGGAACTATCAGCCAAGAGGAAAAGTCAAGAGCCCATCTCACCCCCAACATTAGACTACACCAGGAATTAACTCAGGTTAGAAACAAAGGCACATTGGATCATCTTGATCTGTAACAGAGTGAAAAGATTTCAGGAATGTAAAAGCCAATTATTTCATTTGGGGCTTAAAGTGGTGGTGGCGCCGGGGGGTGGAGTGTGGGAGGGACACAGATAATGCTGACTGTTGTTCCTGTCTAACATTTGGCAAATTAGAAACGGTAGTGATTAAGGAAATGAGGAAATTTTACATTGTCGCTGAGAGAAGGTGAAGACTGTACTAGGTAGTGATGAGAGAGAGGTGACTGTTTAACGCCCTAGACCAAGTGCTGTGTGGATATTCAATCATTTAACCCTCACAACAACTTTAGGAGGTAGGCACTATTTTGCAAATGAGGAAACAGCAGAGGTATGGGAAAATGTAGTAACTTGTCCCAGAAGACATGACTTGTCATCTGGTTATGACAAATTATGGATATGATTTGAGGCACAGTTGCCTGGCTCTAGGGCACCTGATCTAAACCACTGAGCTATTGCTGGGTGAGAAGTGACCATGAAAATCCCTTTCTGGTTGTGAAAACCATGCCGGTCATTTGAGACAGGTACTTTCCTTTTTTTTTTTTGTCTCTTTTTGTGACTGGCCTCACCGTGCTCAGCCAGTGAGCGCACCGGCCATTCCTACATAGGATCCGAACCCGCGGCGGGAGCGCTACTGCGCTCCCAGCGCCGCACTCTCCCGAATGCGCCACGGGCTCGGCCCGAGACAGGTACTTTCCATTAGGGCTAACGGAGACAGAACCAATATGCTTGCAAGACCTTGTAGTTTTATATTTTTTCAGATCCTTTCTTGTGTATATAGAAGTATAAAGATGCACATATGTGGTATTTGGCTGTTATTTTACATAATTTGGATCATCATGCTACCTACTGTTCAGCAGCTTGCTTTTTTCCACTTGATATGTCATGGGTATCTTTCCATGTTTTTAACTGCTGCATAATATTCCATCATGTATGAGTATTAATGGATTTACTGCATGCTTATTATTTGGGGAGACTAAGCAAATAGGAATGATGAAGGATTTAATTTCTGCCTCCAACTCTACCCTTCTGCCAATAAAAAGGAGAAGGGGAGTTTATTAGTTGACTTTCAATTAAGTAACTCTAGGAAGAGTTCAATATTATTTAGGTTCAATACCATTAAAGAAAAACAAAAAATATACCCTGATAACTGTGCTGTTTAATGGTCTGTGGTATATGAGGGTACTTCAAAAAGTTCATGGAACATTTGTATTATCTTTTAATCCTATTTTTTCACAAACTTTTTACAGTACCCTTTTATATATAGGTGTGTATATGTATTTAATATATACATATATATTGTGTAGCATATATAATATACTATATTAATATGTTTAATACATATTTTTTAAACACAAACAAAAATCCTTCTCTGAAGCCTTCTTGATTTCTGGTTTTTGCAGGTTTGCTTTATTTAAGGAGACATAGAGGAGGGTTTTGGTGCATTCTGCCATCTAAATGCAGTTTAGTCTTTTAGCGGAGATCACAAAATGTAGTAACTAGTTTAATGCACACAGGTTAGCAGCCTTTTATAATATTAATTGCACCAGGAGGCCCATTTGTGCCCCATAAAATCCAAAAGTTGCCTGCTTTATTTATGGAACAAATGTACATCTTAGGCATTCACTGTCCTTTGTAAGAAAACGCTGGTGTATTTGAATCTCTGAGTTGATGACATAGGAGTTCATAAAATGCTCAGTAGAATTTGGTGATGTTCGGCTGAGACCTTGTGAAAGGAGACAAACATGTAAATGAAATCAACTTCGCAGACCTCTGGGATCCATTACAGCCTGAGATGCTCTTAACAGATAATTAGCCTGGGCTGTTAATCACATTTAACAGGTGTTGAGTAATGAACTGAGACAGGGTATTTGCTGTGACCACTTTCTTCTCTGATCTGGTTAGGCAAGCTAAGGCTGATCAGAGAGCCCCGGGACACTCTGAAATATGACTTGACACCACATTATCTTGATGCTGTCATCAGCCTCAGGATCATTGAGAATGGTGGCATTCACTATAAAGACACAACAGGAATCTGTCCAAAAGTCCCCCAAGTGCTCTTAATGTGTATTGTTTGACATCTTCTATTCTATCTTCTTTGCCTCTTTTCTCATTCAAGCCTATGTCTGATTTGTCTGTTGGTTGTTGAAAGACAAATTCCAACATTTGTGAACAGTAAGTGGCTCCATCTCCACAAATGGTCTACTCCTGTGTTCTGAGATCATAGAATGGACCAAAAATGACCCACCTCATCCTTTTACAAATTTTCTCAGTATCACAATAGTGCAAGGACTAAAACTTTGGTGCTGTAAGTCCCAGCTCAGCTTATTCTTTTCACTGAAGTTTCCTGACTATATAAAGTTTTTTATATAGTATGTAACAAATTATTTTATTCTTTTTTTTTTTTTTTACTAACAAAGCATTTCAGATTATGGATATACTCATAATTTACTTTGCCATTTCCCTATTCATGAACTGATGGTTGTGTCCAGATTTTCACAGCTGTAATGAATGTCTTTGTCCATGCCTCCTGTGCACACGTGTGAGGACTGCTCTAAGATAGGAGTTGACAGACTATACCCAGCCGCTAAGTTGAATCATGCCTGCTTCTGTTTTGGAACAGCCTGCAAGCTGAGAATTATTTTTACATTTTTAAATGGCTATAAAAATCAAACGAGGAATAATATTTCTTGACACCAGAAAATTACATGAAATTCAAATTTCAGTGTCTATTAATACAATTTTGTTAAAACATAGTCATGCCCATTTATGTATTGTCTATGGCTGCTTTCATGCAATAACTGTAAACTGAAGTTGTGATAGACTGTTAAGACTCGCAAACCTTAAAATATTTACTATTTGTCCCTTTACAGAAAAAGTGTACTGACTCCTGTTCTATTGATCATAGTGCCAATAGAAAGAAATGGGATTTTTGTATCACAGCATGTAAAAACAAATTTTTTAAAACAAATTGTCAAACGACCCTTTAAGATGTTTCAGTTTACAGTTTGAAAGAATACCTGTTTCTCTGTATTTTCCCCAATTTTTTCATATTATCAAAGTTGACTTTTTCCTGGTCTTTTTTTTTTTGCCTTTCGAGATTCTAATTAGATTGGCCATCTTTTCATAGGTTATTGGCCCTTTATGTTTCTTTCTATTTCATAAGTAAGAATATCACTTATTAAATATCTACTTAAGTGCTAGGTACTATGCTAAGTGATTCAAAAGTATTATATAAACACAGAAAACCCCTTAGGTAATTATTAATATTTCCTTATACA
>NW_007729560.1:84305-85984 GCF_000696425.1 Galeopterus variegatus
ACAGCTAGCTCCTTGTTTCTGGTCTCTGCCCTTCACTTCTAAACATTCTCTGTCTGAGACCAATGCAGTACAGATATGTCAAGCACAACATTAGTGGAAAACCTTTAAGTTGGGGATTCTGATTCATACCCTTGATTGTACAGCACCTGCGAATATTTGCAGATATCCAAGGATCTTCCAAGTCTCAAGACATAATTAAACTTTGCTTCTCTTTATTTTAGAAATCCATATCACATAATACTTTAAGGAGAGCCTGTGGTTACCAGGAAATCATTTAATAATTGTTGTAGTTTCAGAAAGTTTGGTAATTACGAGCTCTGTGTAGTTGAAGGAAATCCATTATTGGAATCAAAAACCCTCTGTTTACATTTTGGCTCTATAACTTAGTTGCTGCATGACCAGCCTTGGAAAAGTTACTTTACTTTGCTGGATCCCGCTTTCCTCATCACTTAAATATGAATAAAAATGTTCAAGATTAAAGCAGATATTTTAAAAACATTTCCAGCACAGTACCTGGCACATAGTAAACCTTCAGTAACAGTTACATCTCTATCAAAATGCATAAGAGATTATCCATCTGGGAGGTAGGTCTTAACTAGGCATTTCTCAAACTGTGGTCCTTAGTCTACCAGCATCAGAATGCCTGAGGATGCCTATTAAAATGCATTCCCTTTTTTTTTAAAAAAAAAGTTATTTTATCATTACACAATGTAAACATTTTAGTGGCCCTTTACCAATTTCTTCCTAACCCCCTTCCCTCTCCCCATTTCCCATCTCCCATCTCCCTCTCTCCCACCTCTGGTGGCCTAGCCGCGAACTAAAACTTCTGTGCTTTCTCTCTTTGTATCCTTCACTCATTTATCTTATATGAATAATGAAATGAATGCCTACTGTGTATCTGCTTTCAAAAAATTCAGAATTTAGATAAAAAAATAAAATAAAATGCAGATTCCTGGGCTACACTTTATCTAATTCAATTAGAAACTCTGAGGCTGGCCCTGCAAATGAGACCTACACTTTTAACAAGTTTCCAGATGACTTTGGGGCAGACTAAAGTTTGAGAACCACCAAACTGTTGAAATTCTGGTGGCTTTCTATCTGTTTTTAAAATTACTGATAAAGATTATCCTCTTTTGGAAGCCAGTTAAATACTTCAGACCACATAAGGTCAAGAATATCTTTACATATAATACAGTAATTATATGCTCACATTCTCTTCTATTAACAGAAATGCCTTCCTTGCCATAATCCTTATAATGCTCTGTGTATGCAGGCTGCCGTCACCCCTTGATCTCTTTTATCTTCTCTATTAAATATGCTCTGATAACATCAAGTTCCCTGAATGATAGAGAGTAAGTTAATTTAGGAATGCCTTGTAAAAAACTATCGTTTGATTTTGGAGTCAGTTCTTTGTATTCCTTGATCAAATTTCTTACAGGTTCTTAGCTTAGAAGAAAGTAATAGAGGTCCTTCCTTTGGGAAAGATAACAGTAATAGGCATAACTGTCTTGATTATCAGGCTCACTCCAAGTCTTGGACTGGTTTTGCGTTTGGCATTGATATTATCGTTGAGCATTTGTCAGGACATCTATAGCTTCTGATAACCATAAGAATCTGCTCTGACCAGCTCAGTTAAATTATAATGCCTTGGGAGATCTGGAATAAGTCAGTAATCACAT
>NW_007729560.1:87292-104298 GCF_000696425.1 Galeopterus variegatus
TGCTATTGATATAGACAACCACACACTACCAGTTTCATAACTAATTTGTGAGCAGTTTACAAGAATAATTTACAAACTACACTTATACACAGAGCTTCCTGCAGTCAACTTGCTTTGCAGCTTTCAGATCCAGTGGCACTGTCTTTAGCATTATAGACATTTTAATTTCAGAAGAGACAGTGTTCAATTGGAATAATTTACAAACTACACTTATACACAGAGCTTCCTGCAGTCAACTTGCTTTGCAGCTTTCAAATCCAGTGGCACTGTCTTTAGCATTATAGACATTTTAATTTCAGAAGAGACAGTGTTCAATTCACTTAACATGCAGTCATTGAGGGACTAATATGTAGCGTATCAAGGTCAGACAACTAGGAATGGAGTTTGCATGGTACTTCCTGACCAAGACCTTTAACCCCATTGGACAGGTAACTCCAGTGTTCTGAGCTACTCTCATTGTTATGCTAAAATCAGGGAAGTCATTGCATGGTTCTGCCTTCATTCTCTGTTTCTTTCCCTCTCCCTCTTAGGCTTCTTCCTCCCTCGCCCTTGGCCCTGTGTCTCACCCTCTATTCAACACTTGGCTTGCTTGCAGTTTCTGAATTCATTAACTAATTGATTGCTTTCCCTTCTTTTGATACATTTCCCCTCTGACCAGTGCGTCAAATCTTCTCTTAAGAGCTGGTGAAAATCATTTGCTGCATGTAGCTAAAAAAAACTCTGGCTCTTGTTAATTGGTAGGGATTCTTTTCCCTTTTGTCATCATCATCAAAAGGTTTGAGAATTAAACCTAGGTTTGAATCTCAGCTTAGCTCCTTCTAAGTGAGAAACTAAATTCTTAGCTTCCCTGAGCCAGAGTTTGCCCATCTGTAAAATGGAGTTACTAATAGCCACCTCCTGGCATGGCTATGAGGATGTGAAGTGAGATTTGCAGAGTGCCTAGCACTTGGTCAGTGCTCAGTAAATGGCACTGACAATTCCATTCCAGTCATCTCAGGAGAGACTAGGAAAGCTGCAAAGGGAGGGAGAGTCATAATAGAGGCCAATTAAAGGTAAAATTTAAATCTTGTCAGACAGAAAGGAGATGGAGATTGAGAAGGAGACTGATGGAGATTGTAGGAACCTAAATGTGAAACTGGTCTTATTTTTTTGTCCTCATGCACTATTGAGAAAAGTAGCTGCTAATTGACTGTTATGGCTTCCCTCCCCCCTCTGGATTCATATTAAGGAAATGATAATAAACTGCCTTTGTTTTATTTTGAAAAACATTCCAGGCTAAAACTCTGAAGGTGAAGATAATATCAGTGGTAAAGGTTTTCACCTAGGCAAGAGAAAATAACCAGAGTGGGTAATAAATATAAAGGTACCCTTGTCAAATGTTTTTTTTTTTTTCCCTTTCTGTCTTTTTTCATGACCGGCAATGGATCGCAACCCTCAGTGTCGCGCCCGTACCAGACCGGGACCAGCAACGGGATCGCAACCCTCGGTGTTGCTCCCACGCCTCGCTCAGCCAGTGAGCAGCCTGTCTGTGTGTGGGATCCGAACCCTCGGCGGGAGTGCCGCCGCGCTCTCAAGCGGTGCACTGTAGCAGTGCGCCACCGGGTCGGCCCTTGAGAAAAGTAGCTGCTAATTGACTGTTATGGCTTCCCTCCCCCCTCTGGATTCATATTAAGGAAATGATAATAAACTGCCTTTGTTTTATTTTGAAAAACATTCCAGGCTAAAACTCTGAAGGTGAAGATAATATCAGTGGTAAAGGTTTTCACCTAGGCAAGAGAAAATAACCAGAGTGGGTAATAAATATAAAGGTACCCTTGTCAAATGTTTTTTTTTTTTTCCCTTTCTGTCTTTTTTCATGACCGGCAATGGATCGCAACCCTCAGTGTCGCGCCCGTACCAGACCGGGACCAGCAACGGGATCGCAACCCTCGGTGTTGCTCCCACGCCTCGCTCAGCCAGTGAGCAGCCGGTCTGTGTGTGGGATCCGAACCCTCGGCGGGAGCGCTGCCGCGCTTCCCAAGCGGCGCACTGTAGCAGTGCGCCACCGGGCCGGCCCAAATGTTTTTTAAAACATGGGTTAGGAGTTAACTTTTCTAAGAAGTCACCCAGCAGTTTTCCAGAGGGAAAAGTCACATTCACACCTCTTCGGGACTTGTTTCCACTAGATATTTCAGCATTGTTAGGTGGATCCAGCTCAAATATATTTATGGCAGGATGTTATATCTCTTGTATTTTGCCCAAAATTATACAATGTGTGAGTTTTATTGAAAGCATTTTCTTTCTTGTAACAAAGATCGGCACATATTTCTGTGACCTAATCTAAAATGATTTTAATTTTTTATGTTGCCAATCACAAAATAGCCCAACATCCCCCCTGTCATTTGCGTTGTGTGGGAAATAAACAACATTCAGTTGGAAGGACACAATCCAGAAAGATCAGCCAATACATCACCAGTAGGTCTATAAATACAGTATACATAGTAATTAGCAGTGGCTGCATGAACCCTACAACTTTTGGCAGTTCCTCAATGTTTTAGTAAATGGCTCTGTTCCCTAGGAGTCTGTACTCCCCTAATATAGTAGTAAGGTTATTGTCCTTCTGGACACATTAAGTAGATTATTTTCTTATTTGAAGGAGAGGTCATGAAAAATGACATGCCATTTTCCCCCCTGCAACAAATGCTGGATTCTGTGATAATTTCCAAGTTGAAATAAGAAATAATAGCTTTCCTTCTTAATAGGAGCAAAAATGTTTTATTGAATACACTGGGGAGACCCAATTCATCAGATTTAAGAACTAGTGTAAGAATTTTTCAATTTGTAATGAATATTGGCATCAGTGTCATGTAATTTGGGGTATTTTAGAATTTAGATCCTTATGTTGGTGCAGATAGGAATCTTTTATATGTATATAGCATATATAACATGTCACCTTAGATATATGTAGAAGGGATTGATGCTTCCCCATCTCCCGTCAAATTTATCTCCCTCTCATTGACCTTTGGCACACTACTTAAGTTTTCCTATCTGCCTTAGGATTCTAGAATCAGTGGTTGAAAGGAAAGTAGGTGTATTTTGCAAAGACTAAAACTTTAAATTTGCTGTCTTACTCTATATAGGACAAAGAAAGATCTTGGACTGTGGTGGGTGTGCTTGGAGGGCATCACTCAATGAGCATAATGCATATGGAAAGAGAAGTGAGCTTGTCTGTATAAACCTCTTAAATAACATTTGAACAATTAATTTTAGGATCTTGAATCCTCTGTCCTACTTAATAGTTTTCCAGGAAAATTATTTAGCTCATTAACTCTCTTGTATTATTAAAGTAAAATGAAGGATATACTGTTTATTCTACATAGAAAAAATAGACTCTGCTTTTTTAAATATAATTTTGTAAATACAGGTTGAGTATCCCTTATATGAAATGCTTGGGACCAGCAGTGTTTTGGATTTTGGATTGTTTTGGATTTTTGAATATTTGCAGAATATTAATCTGAAATGCTCCAATGAGCATTTCTTTTGTGCATCACGCTGGCATTCAAAGTTTCAAATTTTGGAGCACTTTGGATTTCAGATTTTTGGATTAGGAAGGCTCAACCGGTAGTAGCTAGTATATATTTTAAGTAGTGACCCATAAGATATTATCTGCTTATGCCAATTATTTTTCAAAGTAAAATGTCATTCAAACAGTTCAGAATTTTGGGAATCAAAACACCTTAAATCATTTCTTACAGTTCTTTTATACACTGTAAGACCTCATGAGAATCCACTGACAATTGCTTGGTGGGAATGAAATTAACCTGTGTCTCTCTTGTAAATAAAATGGCCAGGGTAGCCAGCTGGTCTGTCTTCCTTTCTCCTCTTTGGATGTAGACTTTCTCTTCTTTTGTACTCTGTTGAACTCCAGAGAGGTTTACAATTATCCACAAATTACCTGCCATATTTTTCCATCTGGTAACTATTCATTTATTCCTATTATCAATGGCGAAAACCTCACCTAGCTTTGGCAGAAATGCCTGATACCTACTTGCCTCTCTGTAGATACAGCTAATAAGCAGCAACATCAAAACTTGACCTTGCTTTTCCTATGGATTTTTACCTATGCATTCAGTTAAACAATAGCAGATTCTTAGTATTCTGAATTATCCTATATTTTGTTTTTCCCTTAAGTTTGCACCTCTCATCGAAATTATTAAGCATGAAAATGGTGTTTTTGTTAGGGTGTTGTTTTTGGTAAATATTTCCATTATTTTAAGTTGAATCTAGAAGCTTGCTTTGTCTATAATGCTTTAGAAGCTTTTAAACAGCGAGGTGGCATGTTTCTGTTTTGAAACATAGCAAATATTTCCTCATGCTTCTTCAAATATACATACAGGAGAAAACCTAAACAGGTTTAGTGTTGCATAGGAGTACTTAAGCTTCATAAATGAATTGCAGGATTGCAAAAAAGTGGAGATTTTGCATTGTATTTTGATGATTATCTGTTCCTTTCTTATCTATTTTAATTGCAAAATATCTTGTTCTCCCAAGGAACTATGACTTCAGATGTATTACAACAATAAAATGTGCAGCTTTTTTTTTTTTGTCCTTTTTGAGACCGGCTGCACCGCGCTCAGCTAGTGAGCGCTGTGAGCGCACTGGTCATCCCTATATAGGATCCGAACCCGTGGCGGAAGCGCTGCAGTGCTCCCAGCGCTGCACTCTCCCGAGTGTGCCACAGGCTCGGCCCATGTGCAGCTTTTTATATGGCTTGAATTATAACTAGATGATTGATGTCTTAGAGTTTATTATAAGTTAGTTAGCAAATCCACTTTCTATCGAAAAAAATTAATGCAAGCATTCTAACAAATGTATTTACTCTTTATAAACATTCAGAGTCTAAGGGTACAGATTGTTGTACCAGTTAAAGCAAATCTTTCAATTAGTAGAGTAGATCATTGCCACCTTTAGTTAACTGATGTGAATATTCAACAAGAACATGTACAGAGTTGTCTTAAATTTGATTTTACTTTGAATAGTCTTTAGACCTCTTCTTTCCCTCTAAACAAAGTGTTACGATTAATCCAGAGTTTATATTTTCAGTAACACTTGAGTGAACAGTTTCATTACTTTGAAGTTTTTTTTTTTACTAAATGCTGTGAAAAATTTTTTTTCAGTGTACATAAATGAAGTTAAGGTATTCTTTTTTTTTTCTTTTTAATGCTCTGAAATTAGTGGCTAATGATTTTAACTATAATTAGAAGATTTGGGGTTTTTGATTTGTTTTTATAATATGCATTATCATATCTAATCTTTTCGTTGACATATGTACTAATTTGCTTTCTTTTTTTGTTGTTGTTGTGTCTTTTTCGTGACCAGTAAGAGGATGGCAACCCTTGGCTTGGTGTCACCGGCACCGCGCTCAGCCAGTGAGCGCCCCAGCCATTCCTATATAGGATCTGAACCCGCGGCGGGAGCGTCTCTGCGCTCCCAGCTCTGCACTCTCCCGAGTGTGCCATGGGATCGGCCCGTACTCTCATGTTTTGCAGAGAAGGAAACTGAGGCTCAGATATACTGTTAACCCTCTGTATCCACAGGTTCCACGTCCCACAAATACTATATTTTTGATCTGTGGTTTGTTGAATCTGTGGATATGGAACCTGTGGATACAGAGGGCTGACTTTTCATATCGTCTGGTTCTGCAGGGTCGACTGTGGGACTTGAGCTTCCACAGATTTTGCTATCCATGGGGCTCCTGGAACCAGTCCCCTGTGAGTACAGAGGAACAACTTTATGCTGAAGAATTTGCAGAAGTCACCCAACTCTTAAGCTGCAGAGCTGGGGGAATCTGACTTTAGACTCCAGACCCATGTGCTTAACTACATGGCTTTTTGCTCTCATGTGCTGAAGGATATACATTTTTTGAATCTATGTCAATTACTCTTCTAAATTCTCTCAGGAAAGCCATTTGGGATCATATTTTTTTATAAAAAGTTCAATAACCCAATTAAAAAAATGGGCAAAAGACCTGAACAGACATTTCTTAAAGGAGTACATACAGATGGCCAACAGGCACCTAATTATCAGAGAAATGTAAATTAAAATCACAATGAGATATCATCTCACTTTATTTAGAATGGCTTTTATCAAAAAGACAGAAAATAACAAGTGCTTGTGAAGATGTGAGGATGTGGAGAAAATGGAACTCTCCTACATTGTTAGTGAAAATGTAACTTAATACAGCCATTACAGAAAACAGTATGGAAGTTCCTCAAAAAGCTAAATATATATATATATATATATATATATATATATAACTACCTTATGACCCAGGAATCCCACTACTGGGTATATATCAAAGGAAATGAAATCAATATATTGAAGAGATACCTGTACCCCCATGTTCATTTCAACACTATTCACAATAGCCAAGAGATGGAATCAACCTAAATGACCATCAACAGAAAAATGGATAAATAAAACTGTGGTATACATGCACAATGGAATACTACTATGGCTGGGGGGAAGACAGGAGAGTGCGAGGAGGAAAGAGTGGTTCTCATAGAAGTAGGGAGTAGAATGATGCTTACCAGAGGCCTGGAAGGGAAGGGAGGTAGGAGGGAGGGGAATGGTGGATTAAAGAGTACAAAGCTACGGGTAGGTAGGAAGAATAAGTTCTAGTGTTCTAGGCTGACTAGAACTAATATTACTATATTGTATATTTCTAAATAAGGTGAACAGAGGAACTTGACAGTAATGACCACAAAGAGAAAGATCACTGTTTAGCTAGTGCTTATGCTATCTACCCTCAGTGAATCATTGTATAATATATGCAAGTATTGAAACACCACACTTTATCCCACAAATATGTACAATTAAATTTTAAAATTAAAAAACAGATATAGCAAGGATAATTCATTATAAGGTATATTCAGGAATTGGCTCCTTGCTTTACAATTTCCACTGTCAAATGTTTATTTGTAGAAAAAGAAAATGTCCATCTCCTGATAATGGCAATGGATCTTTCCTTTGAGGGCAGGTGCCAGGTTAGAACTGAATAAATATTAAAGTAATATTTTGTCCCAATTTCTGTAGTATCTACTATACCATTAGATCTTAGGAAATATTAAATTGATAAGTAGATGATATACTTGACCCAAATTACTGACCTTCATTTTCTCTTGTCGATTATTTATTGTCGCAACTTTTGGCATTCCTTTCCTCTCCCTGCCTTGTTGAACTTTCGGCGTTCCTTTCCTCTCCCTGCCTTGTCTTCATCTTCTTTATTTCAGTCTTTTTGTGACTTTTCTATGACCTGACTTTTATTCTTTCCTCTTTTTCCTCTTTTTCTGTCATCAGATTTGAAAGATCCTCAAATCTCATTTTCTTCATCCACTTCGCAACTTTTGGCATTCCTTTCCTCTCCCTGCCTTGTCTTCATCTTCTTTATTTCAGTCTTTTTGTGACTTTTCTATGACCTGACTTTTATTCTTTCCTCTTTTTCTGTCATCAGATTTGAAAGATCCTCAAATCTCATTTTCTTCATCCACTTCTTTTACTGCCACTCCTTGCCTCCTTGGATTTTACGCATTGTGGACTTCTGGGGTGTCCATATTCTGTTAAAGGCTATGGAAGCAGCTAGCTGTCCTAGTGGATGCCCAGCAGCCAAATGTGGGTTGAGAATTGTGGGAGGGATTGGAGGGTGGGATTTATTTGGAACTAAATGTTCAGGTCTCAGTTCTTGAAGCTGAGTTCAACCCTCAGTTTTCAGCTCCAGTCTCAATTGACGAAGTGAGTTGAAACTTGACAGCATGTCTAGGATGTTTAGTCAACTTGAACATTATAGCCTAGAATGTTGCCCAGGCAGCTCACTTGAAATGAGTATTTACAGAATAACTGTGCCTGTGTGTATACATATATACACATACAAACTTGTCTGTGTTTTCAAAAAGTTACTTGATGTATGCTGCTTGAAGAGACTTGAGGAAAGTTCTCTGAGACAGCTTTAAAATGAGGCATGCGCTGTCATTGGTAGAGCCTTTGTTTGGTGTGTAACTGTCACTTGAAAATGAAACTATGATTTTCTTGTTAGTGGCTTTAGCAGGTCCCAGTCATGCTTGCATGAAACTTTGTTTCATTATGAATCAACAGTTCATCAAAGGGTACTGAAATGTAGGATTCTTATTAATATATATGTGTATGCATGTATTTATTTACACATACATACACATATTTGTATGTGTATACTGCCCTTGATCATTACTGAAACTTGGCTATTTTTCTTAACTCTGAAGGGACATGAGTCCTTAAGGAGTATGTCTGATCTAGATACATTTCAAGGGATTCAAAAAGATGTAATTCATTTTCTTATTTCTTTAGGTAAACTGATGTATCAGAAACTGTAGCAGCAACCCTGCAACCCTCTTGACTTATTAAACATCTCTCATTTGTAGGCTTCCTCAACATTTATTCCTTCACAGACTTAGTAACTGAAGCACAAAGTGAATAAGTGGTTAAATGGAGGAGGAGCAGAAATATCACATCCTGGCTCCAGATCGATAAACGTCAGTAGTGTGTTATGATGTCCTAAGTAATCCAGTTTTTTACAGTTAGCAGTGTGTTGGTTATAAGCAAACAGACGTAGATTCTAGTTAGCTTAAGCAAAAAGGGAGTTTATTGGCAGGCTCTTGGGTAAGTTCACTGTATAAACTGAAGGAGATAGGAGAATGAGACTTGGAAATGGACAGGAAGTAAGGTAGATTTGGGGTTATAGACAGCAAGTGTTATTCAACAGTTTTATGAGGACACCACCATTTGAAGAATAATTTCCAGTTCTTTTCAGTCTTTTGGTTACTCTAACCAAGATTCAGATTTAGGGAGACATCAAGGTCAAGGGTTCAGATCCTTGTACTGGCCAGCTGCCAAACATTAATGAACACAACAAAATAGATTTTAGGGAGAGAGTATCCAATTGGCCTAAATTGGGAAACATACCCAATTTTGGCTTGAGCACATCTTAACTAAACAGTTGCCAACAGGGGGGAAGAAGATTTTTGGGTTCTGTTATCAAAAATTAACTGAATGGTTGGGTTGCTGGAAACTACAATAAAAGTCTAGTGTATACTTCCCCATTCTTCTCTAGAATTTGGCTTATCCACAAAATCTGACAAGGACTTTCAAATAAATGTGCATATTGAGATTGATCTTTACATGAAAATGATTAACTTGGTCCACAAAACATACAGTAAAAGCAAACGATAAAGAAAGGAAGGTAATGAAGGAAATTGATTTATTTGAAGGACCGTGTGTCTCTTTCACTTTCCTGCATATAGCAGGACAGAATTAGTGGCAGCGTTGGCTCCAGCGGTCTGCCAGGCCAGCAGTAATAGGTTTCAGCCACGCCTTGTTTGATTGTATTTTGTCTGAAGAGAAGGATAAAACAGCTTTGAGTTTGCATGTAAGATTGCCTGGTTCTTAAGATCAGGAACATTTTAGAGGAAAGCATGCTTAATGAAATAAAAGGAATTTAATTTATTGTTTTTAGTATTGTAGCCTGCTAAACATTTTTATGTTTTATATATATATGCCTTATGTATGTAATCATTTAATAAACAGTCATATATCAACATTTATTCTTTTACCAAGCATGTTTTGAGCACTGTGGCACATACAATAATAATATCAATTTTGAAGACATTTAGCACAGTACTTGACACACCCATAACATGTGCAGATAAATATTGGATTTTGTTATGATAGTGATTACTACAAATATCTAATAATAATTAAGCAGTTATTATGTGCCAGGCTGTATCCTGTGAATTTTACATTTGTTAACTTAAGTCTCACCACTTCACACTTATGAAGTGGTTGATTATTGTTGCTGTGATCCCAATAGGGATCTTTGCAAGGCAGAGATGGTCCTGTTTAGTTGCAGACAATGAAAATTAGTCTAGCTCAGGGTTTCTCAGCCTCAGCCCTGTTGACGTTATGGGGACTGTTCTGTGTATTGTAGACGCTTAGCACCATCTCTGGGTTCTACCCACTAGATGCCAGTAGCACCCCCTACACCAGGTGTGACAGCCAAAATGTCTCCAAACATTGCCAGATGTCCCTGGAGTGGAAGCAGGGGACAAAATCACTCTTGGGGAGAACTACCAGTCTAGCTAGATTGAGATGCAAAATAAATGTATTACAGGCTCTCTGCTACTGCTGCCTCTGAAACCTGCATGTCCTTTCAATGATGATTCAGAATCTGTATTCCCATGGTAATGCCTCCTACTGCCTCCCATTGCTTTCAGAATCATTCACAAGCAAGGCCTGTCATAGGACTGTGCCCCTGCTGAATGGGAGCCTGGGAAAGTGAGGTCTTCTGCCTTGGTGAGTTGGGATCCATAATACTGGAACATTCTCAAATATTTAGCTGTTGTTATTGGGTATGTAAAGCATGGTCTCTGACAAATAAAAAAATTAAAAAAACAAACAAACAAAAACCCCTCTTACATTAAACAAATCCAAGGGCTGTTCCTTAAGTGTTCTGGTAAGCCAAGCACTGTTACTGGGAATTCAGAAAACAGATGTGGTCCTAGCTCTTGTGGAGCCTACAGTCTCATTGGAGAAAAATACAGTAACAATGTAATACAAGTTTTAAAAATGTAATGCAAGTTGTAAAAATGTAGTACAAGTTGTGCGCTGGAGAGAGGCACAAAGAGCTATCTGTAAGTGCCCTGTGGAAGGAGAACTATCTGACTGGGCTCAGGGAAGGCCACTCAGAGGAGGTGACTTTTAAACCTTGTCTTAAAGAATGAAGGGTTTTTCCCCAGGTCAAGAGGTTCTTGGCTACTGCCACCTCCTGAAACTACCACAAGTGACCTGAAATGATAAATTCTTTTTCTCTCTCTTTTTATGGGAGTTCAATTAAAAATGCATTGTTTGTTCCTTTGTTAGGTGGCAAACAGCCTGTAAATGCTTAGGTTTAAGATCTGAAATTTTGAATCCTTTTCATTGTTCTGAAGGTTTACCTTATGTTGAAAGTGTTTTTGCTCCCTGGGCTATCTTAGTTTCATTGCGATGTGATTTATTGGCACACCTAGGGAGCTTTGAGTTAGGTAAGACTTTCTCTTTCAGGTTAACAATGTAGATTAGAGACATAAGGTGTTAAAGAAAAATTAGCACCTACATGTGCCCCGCCCTCTTTTATATAATCAAAACAAATCTTTATTGAAGGGCACATTATTTTTTTTAACTGGTACATTACAGTATTGGAAGATATTTTTAATTTACTTTGATAGATATGATATATTTATATATTCTTCTTGCATAGAGAGTCCATACAAATTTTGAAGTATAATTCCTCTTAAAGGACTCAATACCACAAAATAGATCTGTTTATAGTCCTGTAACCTATGCTTATAGTCTCACTACCTGAAGATATTTACCTCTCCCTCCCCTATTCAGCACTGCATTTGTTGTGCTCCAAAGCTTAGGAACTGTTGACCACAGTGGTCTAGGCAGTGATGTGCACATCCATTCCCATTTGGTGTCACTGGATGGTTCTCAAGAAACAAGATTAAGTGCTGCATAGTTCCAAGTCTGTTGAAAGGAAATCCATGCACCACTAGCTCATGAGATCATTTTAACAACTGGCACTCTTGAAGCTGCATGAAGACAACCCTACTAATTGCTTTTTTCTTTGCCCAACTCTATCACTATTGTTCTGCTTTCCCACACAGGTCATTTCAGTTCCTCTTTTTCTATCTGTGTCTGTCCAGGCTTTAATTTTTAAGTAAGGTAAGTACCAGCTGGAGACTCAGACTGTCAGCTCCAACTATCCTCTCTGTAGGTTTGAGTGTGTGTGTTCTTCGTATGCTAAAGCAAAGAACCAGTCAAAACCTTTACATGATTTTTAGGTACCTCCGTCAAATAAGAGTTGTGTTCTGGGCACGAGCATCACTACACAAAGGTGGTCCTTGAAAGCAGGCAATTTTTCCAAGTGCTGGAATAAGAGTGGGTGAAGTTTGCTAAGACAATGGGCCATTAAGTCATTCTTTTCATTCAATAAACATTGATTGACCATCTCCTATGTGCCAGGTACTGTGCTTAGTGATGGAGATACAGTGACTAATATCCTCAACTCTCAAGGAACTAAAAATGCATTATGTTTCATTTTTAAACTATTTCTGGCCTTCAGTGCTAATGCTACTTTATTACTGGTAAAATATTGTATTTTCTAAGCCAGCATCAGGCTTTCCACTCGGAAAGTTAGATAATTTGAGAACAGGTCTGTCAGAAATTCAGTGCATATTGTTGCAGTAATAGGTTTTTAAAAATGAATAGAATTAATCACTTGTGAAAATAGAGCTTATTTTTTTCTGTCTTAGCCAATAGAGAAGCTAAGCTTTTTAGAATTAATCTGCCAGATCTGATTAGTTTTACCAAAGATAGTAGCTACACTTAAAGTTCATAACAATAAGTATCATGGTCAAAAAAGTTGGGATGCTGCAGTAGAATCCAACAAGACTCTTGATGTAGGAATTTACTTCACAGTTGACTTCTGTCACCCATGTGCTCTTTGGAAAACTTCCTCCATGTTTTGCAACTGACTGCAGGTTATTCTTAGATTTAGACAGGAAAACAAAAACTTTGAATGACAAGACCAGATGCACTTTACCTCGGTTATGAATACAGTCTGATGCGAGTGTCTATGGGATTTATTTATTTTTTCTTTTTAAACCCTTCTTTAAGTAGAATGCAAGATGATAAAGATCAGGAGATAGGAGGAGTTGGCAGGGATGTGGGAAACAATAGCCCCTTAATAAGACTCTTAGTAATCAGGCAAGCATTTGTGTCTGGAGTTAGGAATGCGGAAGTGACAGACTGACCATTTTGAAGGTTGCTATCATTGCAGACTGGCATGTTTCTAATTACACATGAAATGAAAGGCTTCAGAGAAGAAATGACCCAGAACACTCAACCGTTTAAGTGTCTGATTAAGGCAAGTAAGCTTTGTAAAGACCAATCTGCAAGACTGCACTTGTCCAAACTTTTTTTTTCAGGACTCATTTGAAATTTACTCTTTTTCTTTATTTCCTTTTGTCTTTTCTGTCATATTGCTTTTGTACTCGAATTTGGAATGTTCAAATCTGATTTATCAGTCAGGGTTCCAGCAAGAAACAGATGGTATAATCAGATGATCTAATGAAAGATATTTTAGTACAGGGGTTATTAATAAGGTGTGGGTAGGGTCAAGGGAACTAGAAGGAGTAGAGAAGCACCAGGGGCTGGCAATGGAGGGGAAGCTGGTACTGCCTCCAAGCCTGGAGTGGAAAATGTATTACCAGAGCCACACAAGAGATGCCCATATCCAAGAGGGCCCAAGAGGTATTATAGAACCCTGAGAATGGGGAATTAAATACCCCATCTTCTCCCCCTTCTTGGCCTTCATTCTCTTACAGATGATTTTCATTAGCTGAACCTAACCAGAAATCAGAGGATAAATGTGTCTGGCAGAGGAAGTAACTTCACAGGATGCAGGGCAGAGAGAGCTGAGAATGGATCTGGTGGCAAGTGGAGAATAACCAGCACACCTGCCTTTCCTGAGCATAAAACCAATATGGAGATTACTTGGCCTTCATTCTCTTACAGATGATTTTCATTAGCTGAACCTAACCAGAAGTCAGAGGATAAATGTGTCTGGCAGAGGAAGTAACTTCACAGGATGCAGGGCAGAGAGAGCTGAGAATGGATCTGGCGGCAAGTGGAGAATAACCAGCACACCTGCCTTTCCTGAGCATAAAACCAATATGGAGATTACATTTACATTGGCAGATTAACTTGCATTTCACCTCAAAGTACAGAATAAGGAATTCACTAAAGTTTTTTGGGGCAGTCACTACGGGCAAGGCAAAAATAACCATTACAAAAGCATAGAAAATGTCTTTAGTCATGGATAGATCCTTCAAATCATGTACTATTAGGGGCTGCCGAATCAGGTGCCTCCAGGGGCAGACTGCCATATGAATGATTGAATTGACGTGGGTGGTATGCAGTAGGGAGTGTTGAGACTGTTGTGAGCAGACTGTTGTGAGTTGCTGTGCAGTACCCGGGAATCGAAGCCTAATGTTTTCAGGTTGTCTCATTTTTTACCAAAAAATCTGAATATTTCTTTAAAAAAAATGAAATCATCTCACTTTTGAAGTTGACAGCTAATTCAATTTTGATTTTTAGAGACTTTGAGTTTAGACTAACAAACTCTTCTCATTTGGATCTGATGGCCCCTAAGTTGTCTTTTGAGCTCCTCTGTCTAATGTTACAAACAACATGGTGTAAGCCTACTTACTGTGGAAAGATGGACTCACTACCCCCAGTGCTGTCAAACATGTGCAGTTCTGTTGTGTCCTTCTGTCACCTCTTGTGCAGGATTCATGCTTCTCTGTGTATGCTGGTATCTCTCTCAGCTTTTTGACTTTGGTGACAAGCAGGTGTCTCCTACATATTCCCCCAATCCCCAGAGCACTACTAACCCAAGGTGGTTGTTCCTAACCGTGTGCAGTTCTGTTGTGTCCTTCTGTCACCTCTTGTGCAGGATTCATGCTTCTGTGTGTATGCTGGTATCTCTCTCAGCTTTTTGACTTTGGTGACAAGCAGATGTCTCCTACATATTCCCCCAATCCCCAGAGCACTACTAACCCAAGGTGGTTGTTCCTAACCTTCTTTTTCTGGAGGTGTGGAGGTAACAGAGAGTAAAGCAGGAATCCATTTCCAGTGGGAAGTTGGATGCCACAGCTTGGCCACCATCTTCTGCAGAGCTTCTCTTGGAGCTCTTTTCTTCTTTGGCCCAGGCTGCTGGCAGGGTCCTCCATCTCCTACAGTACTTCTTCCATCTCCTGTCATCTCCAGGTCTCTATGTTGTTCTGTCCCCTCTCATCCCCTACCCTGCTATAGCATCTAGAGACAACTCCTGAATTTCTGTCCTGTATGTTCCAATTAATGTCATGCTCTTGCAACTTCTACTCTAGGCTTGACTCTCATATAACCAAAAGACCCACTAAAACAGGTAACCATACCTAAAAGAACACATTTCTCTGTCCAGAGTACTGCCGTCCCCCTAGAGCAACCAGCTCAGTCATTGCTGACTTACGTAATGTACCTCTTTCATCCTCTTTCCACAATAGAACTACCTGCCTCAGTCTAGTTCCTGAAGGTAGAAAGCAGAGGGTCCTCTGAGTTAAGAAACAGGGTTTCCTTCAAAAGAAATTTCATACTCTGTAGAGTTTGGTAATAGGTGGCACTAGGGACACCTTGCCATGCTGAGCCACACAGAACCTTTTCTTTTACAAAACATGAAAATTAAAAAAAAATATTTATGTATCTAAGCTGATGAGATAGGGACTGGTTTCAAGACTAAAAGGTGATTATAATCACCCACACAGCTGTTGGAAATGATCTCCTACTTTGCATTTTTGTTTATTACAGGCTGGAGGGAAGTAAATTACCACTTCATTGTCAGCCAATAATCATTTTCCAGGAAAAGGTAATTTATCCTCTGAAAGGGAATATTCACCTGTTCATCTTTTTGATTGTTCCATTGTGTATGTGATTGTTAATCTGCCTACTGACCATGAGATAGGTGTTTCTATCCTCCAGATCCAAGGTGAAACCAGTGCAAAGTAGGGAGGGAGTCAGGAGATTGCGGTCACCTTGCAGTTAGCTTCCCCCGGTCTTCCTGTGGTGGTCATTGTAGGAGACAGCGAATGTCACAGGCATACTCTCAGCATCTATTCATTTGAGCTCAGTTTTTGGAGGAACGAGTGTATCTTCACACAGTGTTAGAGGATACTACTTCCTCCATCCAAGGATTAAGAAAGGGAGAAAATAGGATATTTATTTTAAAACTAGGAGGAAAAAAATCCCAGTGCAAAAAAAAAAAAAAAAATGAGAGAACTTTTGCACAAAAACCCTAGAAGTTAATAAACCAGGTCCTACAACAAGAGAAAATTTTTCCTAGGATATAAATGAAATACGTTAAGATGTACTTTAACTTTTAAGCCACTTATTTAGTTCCTGGTTAGCAAATTATTGCTGCAGTGACCAAAAAGCTGACAGAAAATGTATTTTATTCTAGAAGGGGCTGATTATCCGGCCTGAAATAGATACATTAGCATTAGCTTTCAAAAAACTCTCTGCTAAGCATAGTGCTTATTCCTCAGTATATGATAAAATTTCATTGTCATGTACAGTCTTCCCCACTTTTATTCTTTTTTATTTTTAAAATTATATATGTACATATTTGAGGGTACTTAAAAAAGTTCATGGAAAGATTCGTATTGTCTTTCAAGTTGAAGTACTCTTGTATGAACATTTTTTATTATATTGTTTTTAAAGCCTTTTCTTGTAACACATCTAGATTTTATCAATTTTTCCCAAAACATATATTTTGTTTCCACCTATGTGGTATATAAATTTTCCCATATAAGTCTAATGAAATCAAATATGTTGATTCCAGGTACGTTACTCCTCCCACAAAATTTGACTTATTGGATCATATGGTGATATTAATATTTTCTAACATGTCAAGTGCATAATGTACTAAGTATCACCCTAGATTTCAGGCAAAATTTCAATAATACAAAACTGATGGATACAAGTTATAAAATGTTCATATTGCTGTAACAGAACAGGATTATAACTTATTGGGGAACAGAGCATGGCTCTAATACTTACGCAAACGACCCTGTTTCCCATACAGTTAAATGGGAAACAATAGCCTAATTCTCATTAATAATTCTAATTCTCATTAATAAGCTGTCACACTTGATGTTTAGGATCTGTCCTGCCATTTGTAGATAATACCCATGGCTTTTACTTTCTCATCTGGTTAGTTTCTTTGCTGGATGGAATTTTGCTTAGAGTATTAACACTAGCAGTGTCATTTTTGTGTGTTTTATTTCTGCTCCATCCCTAGTCATATACTTCAAAGATTTAGGGGGGAGAGTTTGCTGAATCTATTTCTTAAAAAAAAAAAAAAA
>NW_007729560.1:104949-105847 GCF_000696425.1 Galeopterus variegatus
AAAAAAAAAAAAAAATTAGAAAATACTTTAAGGTTTCAATTTAGCCACGTCTTCCTGTTTGTCATTGCTACAGGGGGCAGAGAGTTAATGCATTGCCAGCGCTTTAGTGGGACTTTGAAAAATGTGTTGATGTGGTGCCATGAAAAAGTGCCACAGAGATCTGTTCATAACTGGCTAACGAATCCAGGTACTGCTGTTCTGGATCCACTATCATATCATTGGGAGGCCTCTCTCTCTGTAGCCAGTGAATTGGCTATGAGTATAGACCCGTAGTTCAACACGAGAGACTTCATTGTAACATGGGCTTAAGGACTCCTCATCAACCTGGGTGTGGCACAACCCTTCTTGGAACTACCCTTGAACCTGTGGTTCCTCCTGCCCAAATCTCCTATCTTCTTCCTCTCCTTCACAGGAGTTAGACCTGCCTAATGGTCTAGAAGCTCTCCCATCCCACTCCTGCTTTCTTACCTTTACTCATCAATAAATCTCTTGCATGTCTAATCCATACCAGGTATCTGCAGGTCAAAGAACCTGAACTAACACAAATAGCAAACTGAGCTCTGCTTCTATGTTAATTTAAAAATGACCTTTCTTGGGAAACCCTCCTATACTGTTGGTGGAATTATAAATTGGTATAGCCATTATGGAAAAGAGTATGGAGGTTTCTCATACAGCTACAGATAGGACTACCATATGATCCAGCAATCTCACTACTGGGCATATACCCAAATGAATGGAAAATCATCATGTTAAAGGGATACCTGTACTCCCATGTTCATTGCAGCTCTATTTTCAATAGCCAAGAGATGGAACCACCCTAAATGTGCACTGACAGATGACTGGATAAGGAAAATGTGGTATATATACCCAATGGAATGCTACTCAGCCATAAAAAAGA
>NW_007729560.1:106741-108830 GCF_000696425.1 Galeopterus variegatus
GACTGGATAAGGAAAATGTGGTATATATACCCAATGGAATGCTACTCAGCCATAAAAAAGAGTGAAATTCTGCAATTGACAGCAACATGGATGAGACTGGAGAAAATTATGTTAAGTGAAATAAGCCAGGCACAGAAAGAGAAATACCTCATGTCCTCACAAAAAACAAATAAAGAAAGAAAGGTACAACAATCATAATAATATGTTGAACTTTCAAAAGGAGATAACAGAACTGTGGTTACTAGAGGTGGGAAGGAGGGGGAGGAGGAGGGGGCTAGCAAGAAATTGGTAAAGGGTCACAAAGAATGATTATGTATTGTGGTAATCAATATGCTAATCCTGATCTGATTATCATGTATCATACAGAGGTATGGATATTTGACTGTGTACCCCACAAATATGTATAATCAATTATATTCGATAAAATAGATACAAATTACCTTTCTTTTCTGTATGTGCAGCTATTCTTTGCACACTTTTGAGTGGAGAGAACACTTCCTTCACAGTGAAGAACTTGCTTATTTGTGTGATTCATTTTCTGTGTACGTAAACTGTAGTGGCTATCACCCGTGTAGAAGTTGTTCATTGTTGCCATGGTGCATTTCAATATATGATTTTGTGGAGAACAAACAAACAAAAACAAAGCTTCCTTCCTCTCCCCAATCCTAAACCCAAACATGGGGAGGACAAGGTTTTCTTCTTTCATAGTGATTCCTTAAATGTTCTGGAGGAAAAGTGAAAAATCCTTTTTTCTATGTGCTAGAATATAATACTTTTCTTTCCTTCTTGTTTGCATTTTAAAAATAATTTATTGAGATGAAATTCACATAATAGAAAAATTACCATTTTGAGTGTATCATTCAGTTGAATTTAGTACCTTCCCCGTGTGGTGTAGTCACCACCTCCATAGTTCCAAAACATTCCCATTGTTCCAGAGAAAAACCCCTTATGCTCTAAGCAGTTTGTCTCCATTTCCCTTTCCCCCAGCCCCTGGTAGCCACTAATCTATCTTTATGGATCTATCTATTTTGGATATTTCATATAAATGGAATTATACAACATGGAACTTTTTGTGTCTGGTTTCTTTCACTTAGTACTTGTGATTTAATTTTTTGTTTATTTCCTAATCAAACATGTCCTTAGCAATAATGATTGTTTTACCTTGCACAGGAGTGATTTTTTTTTTTTTTCCTGCACCTCTAATCAAACATGTCCTTAGCAATAATGATTGTTTTACCTTGCACAGGAGTGATTTTTTTTTTCCCTGCACCTATTATTTTGAAGCACGAGAAGAATTGTCATCATGTTTTTCTTTTTGTCACTCCCTCATAAACTTTACTAGAAAGTGAGGGAATTTACTCCTTTCTTCGAACTCTCTCCCCCATCGTATGGCTGCTTTTCTAGAAAGCAAGAGACGTATAGGGACATGAGAGTGACAGAGCATGCAGAGTGAGCTTAAGCTATATAGTGCTGAAGTGACTGTCAAAACAAATTAAGTTCTTTATTTTCTGATGGAATAAATAGATGTTTCAAATTCTAGGAGAGTTAACCAGATATCAGTGAGAGGGCCACACAGTGGGCACCAGAGGTAGACGGAACTGGCTAATGACAGTACCTGTCCCGTGGGTGTAGTTCTGAACATTAAATGGGGTATTGGTCTCAGCGTGGTGCCTGATGGGGGGTATGCTCTGTGTGTTGCTGTGGGTGTGGTCTGTGGTGTGGCAGTCTGTGGCGTGGTGGGTGTAGCAGTTGTGGAGTTAACATTGTTACTACCACAGGATGTGTGCCTCTGGAAGCCAGTGTCATCTTCAGTATGACATCTAAGTACCGGCAGCCTTCCAAGCAAAATATAACTCTGTCCAAGGTATTGAAAGGGATAACAGATAATTCCAAAATTCTTTTGTAAATGAATATACAATGCAAATTCTGGTATCCATTTCTTTGGCGAAAATAAGCAAGTGAAATCCTGCCACTTGTCCTACATTCTAAGTGAAATTGGAACTCGATCTTGGGAAAATTACTTTCTTGTCTAGTAGTCTGTGGATCAAACATATTTCTTTGTCTTTTAGCCCCCTTTCTGTCATTTTTT
>NW_007729560.1:109390-112814 GCF_000696425.1 Galeopterus variegatus
TCCTACATTCTAAGTGAAATTGGAACTCGATCTTGGGAAAATTACTTTCTTGTCTAGTAGTCTGTGGATCAAACATATTTCTTTGTCTTTTAGCCCCCTTTCTGTCATTTTTTTAAAAAATGTTTATCTCTGTACAGAGCACAAATTAGCCTTGTGAAGGCTCTCTACCTGGCTCACAAACTCACTACCTCTCACTTCCTCAGAGGCATGACTCACTCACTTTTGTCTCTCGACTTCTGTCTTTCTTTTTTTCTTTGCTTTTATTATGAGAAGGAATATAGCAAATGGTTATGAGTGAGGGCTCTGGATGCCACTGTTAATCCATACTGCCTAAAAGCTGGGTGCCCTTGAACAAGGATTTTAACCTTTTTAATCCTCGGTGTCTTTTATAAAATGGGAGGCAGTTATGGTGAGGGCTTAATGAGACAGTCTGTATAAAATGCTTAGAATGGTTCCTGGCGTGTAGGGAGTATCCAGTCAATCTTATCTAAAAATAATGATCCTGATGCATGGCTTCTTTAGATTCCTAATTCCTTTGCCTAGAGAAATTATTAACTTTGTTAAATCTGTATCTTGGCCTAGACCTTTCTACTCAATTCTACTTCTGCCTTTTCAATTGCTTCTGAATAGTCCCACTGCAGTGTTCCACTGTCACCTTAAATGTGACTTCTCCAAAGGCCAGATTCTTTTTGACCTTCTCCATCTCTATTGTCTTACTGTATCACCCAGCTTCAGATTCATGCAGTGATCTTTGAACACTTCTGAATAGCTCTTTTCCCCACATTTCTATAGTAACCAAGTCCGGTATATTCTTCCCTCACAACCTTTTGGTCATGTGTTTACTTCTATTTCTATGGCCAGGGCTACAGATCAAATCTCAGGCCCCACTTCTGGACTCAGTACAGTTTAAGTGAGGATGATGGTGGTGGTGGTGGTGATAGTAGCACAGCTCATGCTTATCGATCTCTTTCTTTGTGCCAGAAAATATTGTAAACATATGTAACATGTATCACCTCACTTAATTCTCACAGCAGCCCTCTGACATAGGTACTTACTGTTTCTTCCATTAGGGATGAAAAGATACTGAGACTCAGAGTTAAGTAACCTGCAGAAGGCCGTGATGCTTACACTTGGTAGCACCATGTACTTGCTTCAGGATTTGAACCTAAGTGATTTAGGTGCCCGTGTGCTTCATAAGGACTCTCCACTGCCCCCTTACCCTTTTCCATTCCTTGCAAAAATGTTGTTCTTGCTTCCTGTATCATTCCTCTTGATTTTCAGTACCATTGCTGCCAGATTAACATAGGATTAGTAAGTACTGTTTCTTGATGTAATGAATGGGTAGTATGGAGGTGTAGGGCATGTTACCCAAGCTTTAAGTGGGCATTTAACTCCCCTGAAATTGCATGTAGAGTGGGTTGATCTGTTTCTCAATAGGAAGTTAAGGACTGTAACTTAGAGAATGTCCCAGAAACTCTTTGGATTGGCACTCAAGGATCTTTTCTGTCACTCTCCAGTAAATTTTCTGAAGCTTTTCACCCAGTATTCCCATTCCTATTCCTCTGACCCAGTCAAACCAGTTCATTCTCTCTTTTACCTGGTCTTACACATTCCTCCCTCTTCCCTCACCCCTGAAGCTTTGCTCACACCACAACCCTCTCCTGGGAAATCCTTTCTTCCCCTCCTACTCATTTTATTCCCTGTTCATTCTCTAAAGTTTACTTGTGGTCCCACCTTTTTTAGACATCTTCCCCAGATACCTCCAAGGTGGTAAGAAGAACACTGTCTTCCAACTACCACAGAGCACAAGCAGGGTAGCAAACTCAGAGGCCCACAGGAGCCAGACGGAACTTACTGGAGTGAAGCCAGCCAGGTGGGGAACTGGAGAGTCCCGGTCTGGTGTTACTTAGCTTCAGGCAATCATTGTCATGTGGGGTTAAGAGCTCATGGTTGCCAGATACCTCATTTTCCAACAGGAAGTCGCAATCTAGTTATTTAGATGCAAGCTCCTGAATTTTTAAAATTGACAATTTATTGAAGGAAAAAAAAAATACAGGGGCAAATGAAATTTGTTAGAGGGCTGCCACCAGTTTTTGACTTTTGCTGTGGTATGTGTCATACTCATTTTTCAATAGAAAGATTATATACTGTGTGAAGTAGGTATCTTTTTTTTGGGTCAACTTTTCCTAAGTTGCTTGGAAATAACTGTCTCTTGATTGTTTTCTTTGCAAACTTGTGTGTATGTGTGTGCGTGTGTATATATATGTGTGTATATATATATATGTCTGTACATATATATATATGTTTGTTTTTACAATAATTAGTGCAGAATGTTTGAGGACATTAGAATCATAATATCAAGTAATCAAAGTATTTTTTATATTGAGCCAGTCATAAATGATAGCTCATTTGGGTGTCACCCTGTGTCCCAAACAGTAATCAGAATTTTAAAAAAACAACCATTAAGAAAAGGCCGCAGCCAATTAATAACCATTTGGCTTAAAACNTTTTAAAAAAACAACCATTAAGAAAAGGCCGCAGCCAATTAATAACCATTTGGCTTAAAACATACATTTTAACATGTATTATAATGAATTATCAGGCAACCCCTCAATCCCAAGTGTTTTGTGAGTAGTTAGAGTTCTCTAGGGAAAATTGGACTGTGTGCTTTTCCTCTTTTTAATATTAGAGATTCAAATTTAAATTAAGCTTCTAAAAAATATGAGTATCTATACGTTGTTCCACAGGTAAACTAAATTATTTTCATTTGACAGTTTTGAAGAAAGTAAGTGAATGAAATTTGAGGTTGAAAACTTGCGATTATATTGATTTTCATTTTCCTTCTCGGGTACTCTTCAAAGTGACAGTGCTTAGAGCAAATGTCACTTCATCAGCAACAATTTTGCAACACCTTAATTGCAGCAGACAGATGTACACTGAGAATGTGTGAAAAGAGTTCTCAGAGGAATGGATGGAAGGCTTTGCAAACTATTAGGGGTGGGCAGTCATCACACTGGCCTCTAAATCCTCAGGAACTTGTGCGGTGCTTGACTTTAGTTAAGGGAAAAAGATGTGGAGATGGGGGGTTGGGTGTATACAGGATGCAGAAAAGATGGAAGGAGACGACAGTCAGTCAAACAAGAACTCTTTCTATGGCAGGTGTATTATAGGCTAGAGAATAAACAATGAAAGAAATGACAGTAATTAGAATGTGTTTACTTAGTGAACAATTGCTTGAGATATGGTTGCACGGTAAAGACCTTATTTTAGACCATACTTGGCACATAAATATGATGCTTATGTTGAGGAGTAATTAATTTGCTCTCATAGATGGAGTGATGGGTCACCTGGGGCCCTCACGTCTTTCCTTTGGACAAGTCTAATCCTGAAATAAAGACTCTCTCCTAGCATTAAAAAATCTTCC
>NW_007729560.1:113012-113665 GCF_000696425.1 Galeopterus variegatus
ACTAGAGAGAGGCAAGTTACTGAGCCCCTCTGTGCCTCAGCCTCCTCATTTGTCAAATACAGATGACAGTAGTCCCTACATCATGGAGTTGTTGGGAGAATTCCATGAGATAATGCATGAAAAACTTTCAGCATAAGAGCTGGCTTGTACAGAGAGCTATATTATTACATGAAGACATCAGTAATACAGAAGAAAAGTAACTGCATATGAATGCATACATATGGGAGAGATTTCAAGATACCACCTGTCTTCTAAGATCTGGATGTAGCATTTGGGGTTAATTAACTCAGCATACTTGTCTTGTGCAGAAGGCTACCTGAGGGACAGTTGAAGTGAGTTCTTTGTCATATCAATACCATTAGTGTGCTTACATAGGGTAAGTTTGATCTCAAATGTGGTTAGGGATGTTTCAGATGAGGTTGTCGATGATGGGTGTGGGGTTGCAGCGGCTGGCAGAGCTGGTGGTGTGTGAGAGGAACAGAGACAAATGCAGAGATAGACGGAGAAACAGAGATGGAGAAGGGAGGGAGCAGAGACAGGAAGGAAGGGAGAGGGAGAGAATCGGAATTCAGGACTGTTAATTGTTTCAGGATGCTTTTGACTTAAGTTAAATTCAGCCTTTCTTAGAATTCTAATAATCCTAACCTGCGCAC
>NW_007729560.1:114790-116429 GCF_000696425.1 Galeopterus variegatus
GAGAGGGAGAGAATCGGAATTCAGGACTGTTAATTGTTTCAGGATGCTTTTGACTTAAGTTAGATTCAGCCTTTCTTAGAATTCTAATAATCCTAACCTGCGCAATCCATTTATGCCATAACCACTAAGGGCCCATGGGGTGCTAGGCATTGTCCTCTCGTATTTTGATTAGTTCAGGAAGTTCTGAGCACCCAGTCCTTAGGGAGTGTAATAGAAATAGAGGTGGACAAAGCATGGTCCTTGCCCTAAGGGAGACTAAAGACTAGCAGGAGAAAAATCAAAGAATAGGTAAAATTTCCCTAGACAAAGGAGGAAAAAGAAAAATATTACCAAGTAGGGACTTTCAAGAGCAGACCTGGTTGGAATCCTGGCTTCAATCCTAACTAGCAACGGGATCTTGGTCAAGTTGCTTGTCCTCCCTGAACCCTCTGTATTTGTGCTGTAAAGGAGAAAGTTCTGCTTTAAAGAGTTGTTGATGTGTGTAAAGTGCTCAGCAGGTGCCATATATTGCCTAGAACACATAACAGGCCTTTTGTGAATGAGAGTGTAGGTTTGTTCGTTTGTTAGGTGCTGCTGGGATTAGGCTAGTGGTTTCAGCCATAGGTACTGTGATGATAGCAGCACATAGAAAAGAAAGTGCTTAGAGAAGAGGCAAGAAGTGGAGTGTGAGGTCACGCCAGCAGGAGGAAAGATTGCTGTTTACCAGAACACGCGTGAACCTTGTCCTGGGGTGTATGAGAGCGCGGTCAGGGCAGTCAGTGGAACTTACTGAAACAATGACAGTGCAGGAAGAGGAGCAAGTGAGTGCTGCGATAACCCTGGATGCTTTTGTAGACACCGCAAGTGAGGTCGCACTTCAGCAGTCATTGCCTTGTCATTGTTGCTGAACTCTTCCATGTTGTTCTAAGTCCTTGAATTCCTCAAATGTGCTGCCAGAAAGGTGATTGCTCAAAAATGTGCAGCTCACACCTAACAGTTGTGGATCTCTGGCTTAAGATACTCACTGTAAAGTGGTAGTCAGGGGTGGGAGGAGAAGAGAGAAGGTGGAGGAGGAGGAAATCTTCCAGAGGCAGAAGAGACCAGTGAGTGTGGTCTCTGAAGCCACACTGCCTGGGCTTGAATCTTGGCTCTGGCACATGCTTGCTTTGTGGCTCTGGCCAAGTTATTTCCTTGCCTTGTAGGTCAGTTTCCTCTTAAGTAACATGTGGATGAGTTAAGATGTGGATAGCACTTACAACAGCACCTTCCCTCCATAGTGCTAAGGGATTAGTTATTTCACCGAGGCAGGATAGTCCCAGTTTTCGACATCAATTCCCCAGGGCACTGAAGAAATGCAAGATTAACTTCTTAGAGTAAAACTGTGAAATCATATCATATAAATCTTGAACTCAGGAGAATTCTTCTATACATGCTCTGGGGTAACTAACATATATGTAATAATTTATATGACTATTCAGAGTTGCTGTTTTCTTTTTCCTTAATTCTTTTATTCTGCATCTTTATCTGTAACTAGTAGTAATACTATAAAATTGAGTTTTCACATAGGTGGTTTTTTATTTTCTATACCTGGCTATAGGTTTTTTTTTCACACTTAAGAGTTGTATACAAAGCCAAATATACTGTATTTTGAGGGTGATTT
>NW_007729560.1:117398-119198 GCF_000696425.1 Galeopterus variegatus
GTGGCTGGTTGGCTGGTGGTCACAAAATGTACTGCTGCTTTCAATTTTTTAATCTGCTGGCATAGATATTTCTTATGTTCATTGCATATTAAGTTGTTGAATCAAGCAGAACTCGGTGCAGGACACCAGGCATAGGCAACGTGATGGGTGTGCTGCAAATGTTATTTTGCATACATTTTTTTCTTTTTAATTATACCTAGAATCTGTTGTGTTAGCAACTTAACTGTTTATCCTTTTTTTTGCTGTAATAGGTTTTTGCGTAGAAGGCCATGTCCATTACTGTGCAATTAGAACAAGGCGAACATATTTAAAACCTATGTAGAGTAGAAGGAGGGGAAGGCATTGAACGTAAAATTAGACTTCTCACAATAGATCATCATTTAAATAATTTCTAGGATTTTCTTTTTGCTAATGCATTAATACCTCCTAGCTTTATTCATCTCTCACATAGATAGTGTTTCTGCTAAAGCTGTGTATGTACTTGGGGATTTAAAAACAAGCCTGTCCCATTTTTTACACAATTGTGTATCTGTTGAAGGGCTGCCATGGTTCGAAGTGGTGGTGTTTGTTTTTTCTTTTTCTTTTTTTTTTTTTTTAGATTTTGTAATTATGTTCTATAGTGATTCACAATGGGGCTAGCTAGCCCTTGGCAGTTTTTATGAGTGAAAGACTTCTTCATTCTCGCATATTTTGTCAATTCCCATTACAACATCAGAATCCAAGCATGAAATACTGGTCCTGGTTTCTTTCCCAAATTGGAATTTTGAGATTCTTTCTGAAACATTTAGTTCATATTTTTAAAAAAAGAATACCATATCACACACATCCCAACTTACTTCTGAACCAAATAGAGACTATGTTGGATCACTTTTACTTATTCAATTAAGACTAAAATTGTATGAAATAAGTGATTTGAATTCTCAATTCAGGCCAAAACAGGGTGTTAAAAAGAGATGACAACACTTAAATGCTGTCATTTATTTTTTAAATATTATTTTAGATTATTGCATTTTACTATTGCTAGGATGTCTGAACTTACCTTCAAAGTACAGACATTTTCTTGTGCAATTAAAACAGTAATACTTGACATTTTCTTTTATTAGTGATGTTAATACCAGACTTAGGGCAAAGAGAGTTGTAACAGGTGGGTGCAGCATTTTGTTAAGCTTTTAAATATGCAATTAATGATAGGAATATCCAGGAAATATTGATCCCCATCTGTGTTAGCTTGTTTTGTGCTAGCTGTAACAGAATACCTGAGACTGGCTAATTTAGAAACAACAGAAGATTATTTAGCTCACAGTTTCAGAGGCTGGGAAGTCCAAGAGCAAGGTATTGGCATCTGGCGTGAGCCTTCTTGGTGCATCATCTCATGGAAGAAGTTTTAAAGGCAAGAGAGCACACCTGAGACAAAGCAAGAGATCACACTCATAGCCTCAAGCCCTTTTATTCTGGGCACTAATCTTTTCATTAGGGTAGAGCCCTCATGAACTAAACACCTCCCATTAGGCCCTACCTCCCTAAACTGTTACATTGGAGATTAAGTTTCCAACACATGCTTTTTGGGGGGACACATTCAAACCATAGCACATCCTATATATACATGTGTATGCCCATGACTGATCAGTACATGGTAATAAAGTGGGAAAGAAAGAATGATTAATAAATAATCATGGGTTAACTACCGTGTGTTTGCTTTTCCTTTCCTGTAGTTTGTGACAAAGAAAAATGTATGACCATGGGCCGGCCCGGTGGCGCACTGGATAGTGCGCCACTTGGGAAGCGCAGTGGCGCTCCCGC
>NW_007729560.1:120831-121843 GCF_000696425.1 Galeopterus variegatus
CATAGCTGAAGTAAACTGCATTAATTTGACCCCATCACAGCTCTAGGAATTCACTGGAAAGTAAGCACAAAAGAGGCCACTAGTCCCTATCTACTCTTCTATCAATAAACAGTCCTATAACTTTGTTTTCAGTGCCAATTCGTTTTAGTAATATAACTCAAATGGTTTAGAGTTACAACAGATAACAGATAGTCTACCTACTAAGTAGAGTTTATTTCTTCCTAGCAAATGAAAATGCAGAAGGAGAAATATCACTATAGAGGCTTGTGTACTGCTTAATTTGATTTGACAAGCTAATCATGGCATCAGCAAGAGGTCTCTGGAAGGTGTAGGTTGTGGAGCAGGAAGTGGGAGCAGTGTCGAGGAAAGATGATTGCTAATGATAGTTAGAGGCCTGATTTCTCCTTCTCCTACCTAATTCCAAATGCTCGTTCTGCTTGATGCACTTGTCACTTAGAAATTCAGACTAGACCAGATGCCGTATTTGATATGATATATGCAGTTCTGTTTAGTTTCTGAAAGGTCTGCTGGAATTGGGGTGTCCAGAAAATTTTCTAAATGGGGGAAATAAAACCTCTGATTAGATTATTGAGTTCTATCAGGGAAGAATATGGACTCTGGATTGGAGCTTTTTAACAGTGGCACAGTTGTTTACTTAAAAAAGAAAAAATGATATTCAGAGGGTCAGATTCACATGTAGGTAAAACAACCATTTAAAAAATTTATCAGTATTATCTTTATTACCAATTTATAGAGTATTTTCTGGTTTAATTAGTAAGAAGGCTGTTTGATCTGTCTTAGACTAGACTAAGATTGTAATTAGGGGTGATATTAAGGACTTTAATTGACTGCCTGGGAGAAACACTTTTTTATAGCTTATTTTGAAATGGCACATGGAAAGACGTGTAATTCATGAGATTTGGTATTCTTGTTGAGTTTTAGATATTTGGCAGTTTTATACTGATGCTGGTAAAAGGTCTTATGAGCCCTATTTGGCATATGTGGCCACAGC
>NW_007729560.1:123405-125819 GCF_000696425.1 Galeopterus variegatus
TGGTTGGTTTGAACTAGTATGTCTGAAAAGATGGAAAATACTCATGAAATAATACATCTAACTTGACGTGTTACTGAGACATGTAGATATTCTTATCAGCACTCCTTTTAAGTGTTTTGTTTTGTTTTTTTTGTAATTTTACCCTCTTAGTCCAACAAGATCGTACAACCTTGAGAAGTTACTCTCAGTGTCTTCACTGTAAAATGAAAATAATGAGAGCACCTAATGGTTAGGAGCAATGTGAGGCTTAAGTGAGATAATAAGTGTATAGATTCTAGCATGGAACATGGACCACATAAATTCCTCCATAAATTTTAGCCATTGTTATTGATGATGTTGTTATATTACTTAAAGGTTATATATTAAAAAAAATAATATTGTAAATTTAAATATGCAAAGACCTAGAGATGCTCCTGGTCAAGGGATATTTAGGTGTTTTGTTTTTTTCCCCTCAACTTAGATATTCCTTTGAAGTGCAAATCAAGCTCCCTTATTTTCATTTATTTTGTAAATTAAGTTTCCTACACCAGGTTCTCTAAAACTTACCAGATGGTTTATTGTGATCATAAATTGGAGTATCTTTTAAGATATTGTCTAATTATACAGAGTTATGCTGTAATGACTTAAAAATATGTAAGATAATTTTCTTTTTGTTAATGACCTTCCCCAACTACTGGAATAAATGACATACCAACCTTACTCTTGTGAACCAAAAACTCAATTTTCCAGTTTTAGAAAGAAAAAAAAAGTTTCTCTAATTTCCTAAGTTGAATGTTAGTGTTATTAAAATAGTAGTTCCCTAAGAAAAATTATATAATGTATTTTTATGTTTAATTAATGTCCCAAATTACCTACATTGAGTATCTATAATATTAGTATTAACTAGATAACTATTTTAATCATTCACAGACTTAAAGCAATATTTTGGGAGAGGTTTGGTTAATTTGACCTATTTCAACTAGAAAGTTGGATTCTGATTGTGGGAATTTTCTGGGAAAAATGCTTCTCTTTTTGGATAAAGGATATGTTTGAATTTAGAATGATACCTATTTCTTATGGCCTCAAGGTGCCTATGCATTAATGTAGAAATTGATACTAGGATAAAATCTTGAACAATTAGGGATAAGTATCTAAAACCCAATTAACCTTTAGCAGTTCTCCCCCATAGCAGTAATGCAGTAATGTGTTCTCATTTTCACTGCTGTAGCATTAAATGGATTTTTTTTTTTAGCCATTGCACAAGCAAAGACAAAAGTTAGACTCTGCAAGACGAGTCTTAGACAGGACGCACGAGCCATTCTCCAAGGACTGGGGATGTTTACGACTTACTTGATTCACAGTGTTTGCAACAGGTTATAATTCCCTTCTTGTTATCCCTTTATTTTTTGGAATTTATGTTGGATCTTTTTTCATGTTATTTTGTGACAATGAAATGAACTTCATAGCCTGGGCCTTGAGGCCCAGATTCATGTCATAATCACCATGAACTCTGCATTCCTGGCANTAGCCTGGGCCTTGAGGCCCAGATTCATGTCATAATCACCATGAACTCTGCATTCCTGGCATGGGCAGTGTGTCTGAAGGTCGGGCATTGCTAACAATATTTTAAAACATTTTTCTTTGTTTGGAAGACAAAAAACCAAAATGTCACACCCATCTTGAAATTAACTTAATAGTAAAATAATTTTATCACATTAGTTTGACATGTTAAATCTGTGTAGGTTGTTCTGTACTTTTGACAGATATTTCCCTTGCTTAAATTATTGCTGAATGATAATAAGACTTGGTAGAAATTCCTTGGTATTTCAACCTTCAAATGATTAATTTAAATGTCTCTAGACCTTCCATGAGAAGAAAAATGAAAGAACCACATGTACCTTGTTGACTTTGGTTGGTAACCTTTACTGCAAGACAAAGTACCTCCTAAGAAGATAAAGACACACCAGAAGGAAAATAAATAGGCAAAAGTTATAATTTTATACTCTTCAACCACTCTTCATAATCAGCTTAACTGGGTCAAAACTATGAGTTTTTATAGTCATACTCCCTAGCATTGCATAATGTTTTGAAGCAAAAGAAGCAATGAGCTTTCCTCTAATATATTTACACTGCTCACTAATTGTCTTAATTGTTAATACGTGAATTTATGCATCACATATGCACTATTTAATTTCCCTTGGCCCTCTACTCCCACATTCTCTTGGACAGAGTCTCAATCAGATGAAGTTTGGGATTAAAGGGAAGGATTCTCACTAGGGTCTTTTATTGAGAATTCTAAGTGGAAGTACATTGGCTTTCTCTCTTCCATGTTTTTGAACTGTCGTCATATTAATGGCTCCTCCCAGGATGAACTGTATACCTCTCTTGGGTGCTGCTTTCCTTAGTGGCTTATATTTTAATCACCTGTGTACTGT
>NW_007729560.1:126615-128189 GCF_000696425.1 Galeopterus variegatus
TGGATGAACAAATCAGCCAAACAATAAACAAACCAACTGTATTTCCCACTGAATTATTACCAGGGTTCTTCTCTGGAATTCATATCTTTATACACACTGTCCATTTCTCTATGCCACCATTCCCCCTGGGGGTCTTAAAAATATGTATGTTATATACCGTATTATGCTAATATATTTGTCTTTCATTATCAAAGACAGCAAAAGATAACTTTATTGAGCATTTGCCTCTGGAGAAGTTACTATATTTAAAAGGATTTTAAAAATGAGCTACCATGATCTAAAGATAAACTGTGTCATTTAAACTAGGGAGGGACAGCTTGTTTCTGTCAACTTTCTCATACCATCCTGCACTAAATGGTAAATTTGTTTTGCATTGAATTTTTTTTTTTTTTTTTTGCAGAGAAGTGTCATCATTTTCACAGCCAGAACAGATTTTAGAGCAAAATAGAATACTATTTTTCTGAAGGCAGCTGTGTTTTGTGTGTGTATGTATTTATGAAAAATCTGTGGCAAACACATTTTTCCACTGATTTTGATAATTTCTGGTAGCGTTTTCTGAACTTTTCCAGAAAGTTCACACCTTGTAAACAGCTAGTATTTCGGTTTTCTTACATCAGCCTTTGGTCACATAACCAACAGATTAACATCTGACATTATGTGATTAAAATGATGAAAAGTTTTTATTTAAATCATAAGTCAGTCAACAGCTCTTTGAGTAGGCACTAGGTATCAGGCATGGACTCTCATGGTAGAATTAAGACAGACCTAATAACTACCCCTAAGATCTTGATAGTTCAGTGGGAAAGATGAACATTAAACAAATAATTATAAACACTATATAATGCAAATGTAATTATAAATATAGTTTATAATATATCTTATATATATAAATATCATTGCGAATGTGTCAAGTCCTACAAAAGAGACATACAGAATACTAATGAAATAAAAGATAAGGGGCTTTGTCTTAGTATGCTTGTATGTCGTAACCACTAACCACAGGTAGCTATTTAAATTTCACTTAAATTCGAATTAATTAAAATTTAAAATTTCCTTTCTCAGTCACACTGCCATATTTCAAATGCTTAGTTGTCACACATGGCTAATGACTACCATGTTGGACAAAGCAGATGGAGAACATTTCTATCATTGCAAAGACTTCTGTTTGACAGTATTGCACCTATAGGTTCTGGGAGAATCTATCTACAGCACAGAAGTTTAAGCTTAAATATGATACCTGAGCAGGTACTGAGAAAATGGAAATTTAGGATAGAAGGGAGAACAGTCCAGGCAGAGGACAGCTCTAAAATATGAAGGTAACTTGAATTAAACTTAAGCTATTGTGTTCACACAATGGTATTCTTTATTCTATGCATGTCTGTTTTAAGATGGTGTTATAATATTGATACTCCCAATATTTTTGTAACCATATAAAGCCAAGTTGTATTGGGTTTCTCCTTAAGGATGTTACATTAAGGTGTTACATTCAAAGAATCATGAATATGGCACCCAAAATAATTGAAAAACATTTAAAAATCTTTAATATAGGTTTTTTGTGTTTTGGGGGTTTTTTT
>NW_007729560.1:129403-131062 GCF_000696425.1 Galeopterus variegatus
TTTTTTCCCTAAATGATGTGCTATCACTAAATTTAAAGCTTTTAGTTCAGTTTAATTATGTGCAGTAAAATTGAATAAAACCTTAAAGAGTTGGATTAGCAGAGAAGAAAATTAATTTTGAATCAGCCTGAGTGAGCAAATATTGTTGTAGAAATAGAGTTTTATTACTTTCCATTGCAAAAGGTAGCAAACACTAGACTGTCTTGGCTGGCACACATTCTCAATAGTTCTTTTTAAATAATTGGGTAAGAATTGTTTATAATTAAACTGTCAGTTGTCCTTTTGTTAAGTTCCTAAGGGATTTGAGATTGATTGAAATATTTGTTGGCTTAATTCTGTTTTAAGCATCTGACAGGGTCAAATCTTATTTATGTTTTATTTATAGAAGTAATACATATTGAGCAAATTTTGGTAACATAAATTTTAAGAGGAAACAAAAATCATTGCTTTTTCAAAAACTAATATGTAATAATCCCAATAAGCAGATTCACACATACTGTGGATTCTGCCTTCTGTATAGTTCATATCCATTAACCTCTCTCTGTTTCCTCAACCACCAGGGACAATTGTGAAGACTCAAACCCCATAACTGGCCTTTCTGCTTCGAGTCCTACTGCCTTTGACACATTATTCCATGGCTGCTAGAGCTGTTTGCACCAGAAGTTTGAAGTAGGAGTGATCTAGGAATGGCTGTCTGTTTAGGTAGATGTTGTAAGCTGGGGGACTTCCATTGAAGTTGAACTCTGCTTTCCTTAGTTGCTTGTTCTCGGGGTGCCTTTTCCAGTAGTTAATGGACATTACGGGTATAATCATTGCCCTCTCCACTACTGCTAAGACGCTTCTGAGATTGGTAAATCCACTGAGCTAGGGAGATCTGTTAATACACTCAACAGGATCATGTTCATTTCTTGCTTTAAAAACTTTTGATGGCTTCCCATTGCTTTTAGTATCAAGTTCTAAATTCTTAAGGTGGCCTCTGAGCTCCTGTAACGGTGGCCCTTCTCATTTCCTGGTTAATTTTACACCATTCTGCCTTGCTCTCTGGGTTGTAACCATACTGGCTTCTTCTGATTTGGTGCTGTTCTGTTTATCCGGCACTTCACCAAGTCCTTCTCATTCTTTAGGTCTTAGATTCAACGCCACTTTCTCAGGTCATCCTTCTCTGACCCCATCCTCACCACTTTCCCTACCCACAGACTAGGCTAGATCAGCGCCATCACCTTCCTCATGGCTGTTATTACAGTTCCAGTCACATCTCTACATGCCTAAATGTAGACTTAATGTCTGCCTTCTCTGCTTGACCAGAAGCTCTCGAGAGCAAGGATAGGGTTTATACCAGTATCCCCAGCACCCAGCACTGTGTCTGGCACATAAAAGGAATGTACTGAATATTTCTGGAGTGAGTAAATAAACTTAACATGACTTTGAAGATACTTTTAAATTTTGATTTGATAAATTTTAGAGCAGAAACAAGTTTTTCTCTATTTGATTATGAAACCCAATACCAGTGGATTAAATTCTTGTCTATTGACTTAAAGTTTTGTAACCAGGTTATGTCATTTGATTTCCGCTCTAAATGTACTGAACTCAATATCAATAGAAACTTTAATTTCAGAGGAAGTAAACTGATCATATCAGCCTCCAAACACATTTAAAAAA
>NW_007729560.1:131801-135780 GCF_000696425.1 Galeopterus variegatus
AGAAACTTTAATTTCAGAGGAAGTAAACTGATCATATCAGCCTCCAAACACATTTAAAAAAGAAGTCTGTGGGAAAATTGGAGTCACAGATAAGGAAGGAATAAAAGACATCCTAAAGCTGATTGAGAACTGAAGATAAAAGAGTCAGCTTGTTAAAAAGAGGTTAATGCATATTGAAGTAGATGTCACTAATTTCATATATTTTTGCCATCAGGGAGTAAAGAGTTTTGGTTTGTTTGTTCATTTAAGTGGATCAGCTTGAATTTATGCTTGTGACTTATTTTCTCTTGGACTAATAATTTAGAATACAAATGTGGGCATGTATCGGAGATGGAGAAGGGAAAGAAGACCAGGAAGAGAAGAGAAAAATAAAATGCGATGGAGATAAGCAAACAGACTCATGACATGAGCTCTGTCCTTTAATATCATGTTTTAAATAGCTAAATTATGGATGTGCTACAATCGTAGATTAATCTTCCACCAATGCTCTACAGATTGTTAACGGTATATCTGAGGCAAAGAAAAAATGGTGGTGGTGGTCTATACTGAGATCTAAGTTTGGAAAGTTGATTTAAATAAAGATTAACAAGTCTCTTCATTTTCACAGAAAGAGGTAGAATATTCAGCATTTCCTAGACTTTTTGGGCTAGGAAACAAAATTTTCAAGGTCCACACATTGACATCTGTTCAAATACTTTTGTTCAGAGGCCATTTGGGTAAAGCGAGGTGAAGCATTTAAGCCATTCTGGAGACAGCTCCATAGTGCAGCTACTCACATAATAAAAATGCCTCCTCTCTGCAATGGGCTCAGAGGCCTTATGGTATAAAAATATAGGTGGTGTCACTAGCGGGGCTTTGAAAATTTTTACATAATCATGGGATCCTGTTGGGAAAATAAATTAGATTTTAATGAGGTACATACAGAAGACTATACTTGGTTTACCTCTAAACACTTTGAGGTTAATAAAACAAAACAAAATATCTGCTAACATGAGGTTAAGTTCCCAAATAACCAGTCACTGCTCTCTCTCCCCCTCATTCTTCCCACCCTGCTGTTATGTTTGCAAATATCCAAAAATTAATTTGTGACTGTTCAGCTATCTGGGTTTTTTTTTTTTTTTTTAAGGTGTACTTTGGAAATAGTGCTGCAATTTTATTGTATTTTCTAAATTAAATCATAGAAAAAAATGATTAATAGTAGAAATTATTATTGCTTTTCATTTCAATAAGATTGAAAAATAAAAGGAAGGGCCTGTAGTAATTGCTACATCTTCTTAGTTAAAAGCTATCAGTGACAAGGAACACATTTCTATGTACTTCTGGTTACTTTGGACTGCTGTGATTTAATCTTCCTCATTTTCTCTTAGAATTTTTGCTATGCTATAAAAATGCATTTTAATAGGTATTTTATTATAAGACGTGATCTTTATTGTTTCCCTCACGGACTGATTTGAATACATTTTTGCTTCAAATCTTGTAATGTTAAAGCTGGAAACATCATTAGAGACAGTCTAATCTTACTCTCTGAACGGGAAGCTGTTTATGAGAAAGGAAGGGAGCTAGTTTCAGAAGCAAGAGTAGAACCAGGGCCGTCTTGCTGGAGTTTTTCTGTACTTCTTCCTCACCATTTCTGGGTTGCCTAACCTATATAAAGACACGAGAACACCCACCATTCAGGATTATCCTAAGACTAAATGAGACCATGCATGTGTGAAACACTCAATATGCTGCTCACACATAGTCAATGCTCATTAAGTAGTAACTCAAGTTAATATTATTGGAATCCTCAACTACTTAAATAGTTATTACTATTTGAATACTACTAGAGGCTTTGGACAAGGTGTATGTCCTAATGGTGTTCCCCTCCTTCCCCATGCTCTTAGTAGCTCCTAGTAACTAGATCTGCCACTGACGGGCAGTCCACTAGAACAGGGCATCCATGGCTTTCTGCTTCATAAAATGAGGAGAAGATGGAGACACAAGCTTGCGGGGAAAATGGAAGATTGTCCGTAAAATCCAGATTTACTAAAGGTACTCATTTGGATAGATCCAAGCTTTTAGTTCAAATATTTAAAAATAATTATCAAAAAATCAAAATTACTTGGCAAAGGGTCATCATGAGATGTGGAAAAAAACCTAACACCCTTGTCTCTGGATTGTTGTTTTTTAGAATGTATAACTAAATGTATCTGGGCATAAAGGGCCAAAGATCACAAAAATTTGGGAACTAGTACAGCCCATATTTTAAAGAAAGAAAAGAAAACAACATAGTCAGTGCCAGGTCATGAAAATAACTAGATGCTTTTTCTTTATTTTAAGGAGCCAGTTGTCATGCTGATGTTGATTTTGACAGCTTCAGTCACAGCCACTAGGCAACGCCCCATGCTTCAGAATTACCCCTTATAACAGTTGCAGTGTTCCTTCTGTGATTTAGCAGAAGTGGATTTTTTTTTTAACTCATCTGTCACCCAGCTTTATTACGGGTACACTGTGGATGGTATACATTTCAAATACAGTGAAAGAAACAAACCAGGACAGAGTAGAGGCCAGAAGAACCAGGCTGTTCCACTTCAGGAGTTCAGAGGAGATGTTTGACGAGTCTCACAGGATGAGTAGGAATTTAATCTCTGGCAGATGGCCCAACTTGTGCAAAGGGTTGAGGTCCTGAAACTATATGATACATTCAAGCAACTTCAGCTGGTTTAGTATAGCTAGAGTGTAAATCATCAAGAGAAGAAGTAGGTCTTACGACAGTAGGAAGCAGCAAAAACAATGTGGACTTTTTTCTGGAGAAGTTTGGGAATATTTGAATTTTATTTTTTTAGTTGAAAATTAATTGGTTATACATGTTTGTGGGGTACAGAGTTGACTGTCAATTCTTACACACGGTTTGTGATGGTCAATTCAAGATAATTAGCTTATTCATCATTACAGTATGTAATCATTCTTTGTGTCCATTTAACTAATTTCTTGCTGACCCCCCTCCTCACCTTCCCCCTTTCCCACTTCTAGTAATCCCAGATCTGTTCTCTCCTTCTGAAAGTTTAATGTATTATTATGATTCTTTTTTTTTCTTCCTTTTTTTCCCTCTCTTTATTTATCTATCTCTTTATTTATTTATTTTGTAGCTCCCACTTATGAATGTGAGGACATGTGGTATTTCTCTTTCTGTGCTGGCTTTTTTCACTTAACGTAATTTTCTCCAAGCTCATCCATGTTGCTGTGAATGGCAAAATTTCATTCTTTTTTATGGCCGGGAAGTATTCCATTGTGTGTATACATTATGTATATACATTTTCCTAATCCATTCATCCACCAATGGACATTTAGGTTGGTCCCATATCTTGGCTATTGTAAATAGAGCTGCAATGAACATGGAAGTGCAGGTATCCCTGTGACACGATTTCCATTCCTTTGGGTATATACACTAGTGGGATTGCTGGATCATATGGTAGTTCTAACTGTAGTTGTTTGAGAAGCCTTCATACTGTTCTCCGTTATGGCTGCAGTAATTTACAGTCCCACCAACAGTATAGGAAGGTTCCTATTTCTCTATATCCTCACCAGCATTTGTTATTCTCTGTCTTTTTGATAATAGCCATTCTAACTAGTGTAAGATGATATCTCAAAGTGGTTTTGATTTGCATTTCCCTGATTAGTGATGTTGAGCATTTTTTCATACATCTGTTGTTGAATTTTAAGCCAGGGAAAGATGTCATCAAATTGGTATTTTAAGAAGAACACTTAGAAGATCTGCTGTTGATAGACAGGTGGAATAGACCACTTTAAAGCCTGCAGAAATAGATTAAGTGAGCAATGAAAAAATTTGCACTAGAACAGAGATGGAATGAGGGGACAAACTTGAGATGTAGAGTCATCTCTTTGTATCCATGGGTCACATGTCCACAGATTCAACCAAGTACAGATCAGAAATATTCAGAGAAAAATGATAAAAAATAACAGTACAACAATAAAAAAA
>NW_007729560.1:136366-137148 GCF_000696425.1 Galeopterus variegatus
AAAAAAATAATACTAATGAAAAACCAATGCAGTATAACAACGATTTACATGGCATTTATATTGTATTAGGTATCATAAGTAATCTAGAGATGATTTAAAGCATACAAGAAGATATGCATAGGTTATATACAAATACTAGGCCATTTTATATAAGGGATTTGAGCATTTATGGGTTACGGTATCTGTGGGAGGTCCTGGAATCAATCCCCCATGGATACCGAGGGACAACTGTAATTCAAGGCATTAGCTCTCGGGGCTTAGTGATTGATCATATAGATGAAAGGGTGAATAAAAGGAGAAATATAAGTCCACTTCCAGGTGACTAGGTGCACAGTGCAGCCAGAATGGAAATTGAGGAGGAGGTGCAGATTTTTGTGGGAAGAGAAGAAATTTTGTTTTGAAGGTATGGAGGTCAGGGTGGATATCTAGGAAGATATTTAAACTCATGGGGAGGTCTGACCTTGGAATCCAATTTGGATAAATTCAGTGACTGATGTTAATGATAGCCATGAGAGGAGATAATTTTATTGGGAGGGAGGATTTGGAGTATGAAGGCAAAAACACTCCAAACAGTTAATTATACCTAAAAGAGTATGGAGAGGGAATCAGTTTTTATATCAGCTCTTACACCTGGTTTCTTTGCTTGACCTTAAGTTTTAACAAAATCGGGCTTCAGAAAACATGAAGTCATTTTGAATCTTGGCCAAAAATGTCGTTAATTCAAACATATGTCCATAAACTTAATGCAGATGACATAAGATTTTCTAATGGCTCTTCCTCTT
>NW_007729560.1:138370-140950 GCF_000696425.1 Galeopterus variegatus
GGAGCAACAGAAATACTTACACATTGCTCATGGGAATGTAAAATGGTACAACCACTCTTTGGTCTGTTTTTTGCTGCCGTAACAGAATGCCACAGACTGGGTAATTTATGAAGAAGAGATTTACTTGGCTCATAGTTCTGGATGTTGGGAAGTCTAAGGTTGCTGCATCTTTTGAGGGTCTTCTTGCTGCATCATAACGTGGCAGCAGGGCAAGCCAGCACACGAGACAGAGGAAATTGGGCTGAACTCATCCTCTTTATCAAGAATGCTGTCTCATGATAACTCACCCACTCCCATAATAAAGGCATTTGTCCATTTGTGAGGTGGCACCCTCATAACCCAATCACCTCTTAAAAGCCCAGCTCCCAATACCATTTCATAGGCAGTTACATTTCAATATGAGTTTTGGAGGGGACATTCCAACCATAACAATCACTTTGGAAAACATTTCCTCAGTTTTTTAAAAATTCAAGGTATACTTTATGATTCAACAGGTCTATTTCCTGCTACTTCCCCAAGAAAAAGGAAAGTATATATTCATGAAAGATTTTCTACACAAATGTTCATAGTCACTTTAATCATAAAGACTCCAAACTAGAAATAACCCAAAAATCCATCAAAAGGATAATAAATAAATTGTTGGGTATTCAGTTGTGTACTGAAATGTGAGTACTATTGGCCAATAAAAAGAATAACTACTGATACATGCAAAAGCATAGATGAATCCCCTAAAGAGTTGAAAGAAGTACAACACAAAGGAGTATATACTCTGTGAGTACATTTATATTAATTTCGAGAACAGGCAAAACGTGTATGAAATTAGAACAGTGGTTGCCATGGAAGTGGTGGGGCTTGACTGGAAATCAGCACCGGAGAGCTTCCTAGGGTGATAGAAATGTTCTGTACCTTGATTATAGTCTTGATTTCATGTATATATGTATACATTTGTCAAAACTCATCCATTGTAAAATCTGTATATTTCACTCTACATAATTTTTATTTACTTATTAAAAAAAATTGGATATTTTAAAAAACAATAAGTGAAATAATTAAAATTGCTAGTTATGTTTTGAATAATAAATGCAGGCAAGTTTGTTCACAAAGGTATCAGGTGTTTCAAATATGTCAAACATACTTTGACTAACAACATAATCTGGGAGGGTTTATTTGTTGCTTTCTGGTTTGGTTTGGGTTTTTCCCACCCCTCTTGCTTTTTTAGGATAAGAGTTTGCTTAGACTTTCCAGCATCTTTAGAAAGGAGCAAAATTAGCAAAATTCCCCTCCTGTAAAAACAATGTATTTTCTAGGCAGTTCACTGAAATGGAATATCTCTTGAATTCTTTTCAGAAAGTAATCTGGAGGGACACTGAGGAATGTTAGTTATTTGATCGCAGGGAATTGGCTCCTGATTGAGAAACAGACCGTTGGGCAATTGAAGCCATTCGTCTGGAAGCTGAGTGTCCAGGCAGCAATATCACTTGACTTAATTGAAAAGAACTGATGACAAAACATTAACAGCACTGATCCTCTGAGAATGAAAATGAAAGGGCCAGCCCAGGGTCTACTAGCATTTAGTACTGTTAGGGGAAGATGAAGTTCATTTTACAGATTATTTCTCAGTGATGAGGATCAGTGATAATGTACTAACACAAAAGTCTGTCCCTTTCTTCTCACTTGCTCTCCTCAGAGGACAAATATAATGGGGCAAAAAAGAATTTCAAGTTGAACCAATCATGTGGATATTTTCACATGGTGTATGTATAGTGTCAGCCTACATGTGTGGACAGCATGATATAATGGGAAGAACATGGGATTAGGAGTCAGAAGCTCAGCTCCTTATCAACTCTGTGACCTTTGGCTAGTCCCTTAGCCTTTCTGACCTTGTCTGGTAGGATTGCTAGCTACAGGATGAAAGGAGATCATATAAAAAGGGCAAAGCATATAGTATGTTAACTGAGGGTAGCCCCTTTCTCCTTTTACAAAAATTTATCTCTGTACGAGAAGGTGATTTGAAGGTTCTTGAGGACTCGTTTTCTGAAATGAAAATAAAAATGGAAAGCAACAGCCACTCATTGATAAATGCATAATTGCCATATTATTGTAGATGGGCATGTGTTTTATTTGGAACACCAATGTTTGGAGGTAAATGGGAGTAAAATTATTTGTAAATACTAAGTACCCTTCAAAGAGGCATTAGCATCTATGAATGTTACATGCCGTATGGATTAAGCTGTTAATCAGGTGTATTTTGTTATGTATTTTCAGTAGTGGAGGGAAAAAAGTTCCATAGTTAAATTGATTGAGAATTACCTAAAGCTACTAAACATTCAGCGTCAAATCATTTAAAAATTCTAAACCAGGAGTTGACTTTCTAAGCAACCATATCTTAATAATAGATATTAAGAGCTAAGAATTATATTAAGTCTTTGGAAATCTGCTTATAAGTGTTATTTTGCTGTGAAAGAGATAACCCCTTAGAGCAACCATATCTTAATAATAGATATTAAGAGCTAAGAATGATATTAAGTCTTTGGAAATCTGCTTATAAGTGTTATTTTGCTGTGAAAGAGATAACCCCTT
>NW_007729560.1:141681-151370 GCF_000696425.1 Galeopterus variegatus
AAAAAACAAAGGTGTTTTAATGACGCATTACACTATTTAGGTAAGTTTGAATCAGTAACTATTTTAATGTATTGTATATCTGTACTTTTAAGATCTATTTTAAAAAATGAATTGTGATAGAATTTACAACTCAGTGACTATGTAATGAACTACTGAAAATATAGCTTATTTTTCAAAGTTTAGCATGTATTTTTTCAATACATCAAATTATAAAAGAAAGCATGTAACCTGCGAGCTAACATTCAAAGCATGTCTTCTTACATGCCTTCCCCTTTGTACCCTTCAAGCATTTTTAATAAAAAAATATTAAATATATGTTGTATTTTGGTTTTCCAGAGAGATCCCAGTTTCAGAGCTTTTAGTATATCAATGCTTTGCTTAGATATTGTATTAGTTGGGGTTCTTCAGAGAAACAGAACTGGTGGGATATTTATGAGGGCATCTCAAAATGTTCTTGGGAAGGTTCACATTATCTTTTAATTATATTTTTCCATGAACATTTTGAAGTACCCTCATATATAAGATGAAATTTGTTAGCAAAATTGGCTCAAACAGTTATGGCTGTCTGCAAGCTGGAGAATCAAGAAAGCTGGTGGTATAATTTAGTCCAGGTCCGAAGGTCCCAAACCAGGTGCACCAATATCTGAGGGCAGGAGAAGATGGTGTCTCAGCTCAAGCTGAGAAAGCAGATTTGCCCTTCTCCACCTTTTTGTTTTATTCTGCCCCTCAGTAGATTGGATGGGGCACATCCCAGAGGGGACAAACATCTGTTGTACTCAGTTCACCAATTCAAATGCTAATGTCTTCTGTAAAGACTCTCACAGACACACCAAGATATAATGTTCTAGCAGTTATCTGTGCATCCCTTAGCTCAGTCAAGTCGGCACATAAAATTAACCATTGCAGATATGTATGTTCTTCTATGTTGCTAAATGGAATGCCTCTAACAGTTGACTTGATGGGTAGTGTGGAATAAAGACTATATGGAACACAGCAATATATTCAAGCATTCGGTGATCATTTGTTTTTATTTACTGGGTAGCAGGTATAGTGGTACATGCTGAGACTTGCCAGTTCTCACATGTGTACAATATAGTTTGTTGTCAAAAGTTGTAGGTACTTAGTATGACAGAAAGAGCTGTTTATTTTGTCCATAGGAGGGGAAGGGTCAAAAGAGGTTTGATTAAAAGAGCTGCCTTGAGAAGTCATAAATAAGGAGAAGGAATTCACCAGCAGGAAATGTAGGGAAAAGCTTTTCACTTAGAAGCATCATGGAGTACACAGACACGGAGTTGTAGAAAAGCATGGAATGTTTGGAGAACAGAGGTATTTTGTTACTCGTAGACCAAAGGCGTTATTTGGAAGACTATACAAGAACCAGATAGCACATTCATTCAAATGCTAATGTCTTCTGTAAAGACTCTCACAGACACACCAAGATATAATGTTCTAGCAGTTATCTGTGCATCCCTTAGCTCAGTCAAGTCGGCACATAAAATTAACCATTGCAGATATGTATGTTCTTCTATGTTGCTAAATGGAATGCCTCTAACAGTTGACTTGATGGGTAGTGTGGAATAAAGACTATATGGAACACAGCAATATATTCAAGCATTCGGTGATCATTTGTTTTTATTTACTGGGTAGCAGGTATAGTGGTACATGCTGAGACTTGCCAGTTCTCACATGTGTACAATATAGTTTGTTGTCAAAAGTTGTAGGTACTTAGTATGACAGAAAGAGCTGTTTATTTTGTCCATAGGAGGGGAAGGGTCAAAAGAGGTTTGATTAAAAGAGCTGCCTTGAGAAGTCATAAATAAGGAGAAGGAATTCACCAGCAGGAAATGTAGGGAAAAGCTTTTCACTTAGAAGCATCATGGAGTACACAGACACGGAGTTGTAGTAAAGCATGGAATGTTTGGAGAACAGAGGTATTTTGTTACTCGTAGACCAAAGGCGTTATTTGGAAGACTATACAAGAACCAGATAGCACATTCAAATCAAGGTAAGCTGAAGAGTTTATTTACAACAGGGCTATTTATAAAGTTGTGTGCTGTGTGTAGGAGAACCACAGAGGACATTGTATAAATTGGGATCAGTAATAGCAGAGTTGTCACCATCCGTTGACTTAAAGGGACAAGAGGAAGGAACAGTTATGGGAACCACAAAGGAGAGAGGTGTGGAGAGGAGACTGCCTTGAGATGACAATAATGTTTCATCAAGGAAGCCAGACTGGGACTATCTCCCCGGGAGGTACCAGAAGAATAAATATCTTGACCCTGCTCCTTCCCATCTCCCGCCTGACTCTACCACCCAAACTCAACCTGAAGCCAAGAGGGCCAGAGCAACTTGTTGTAGTCCATAGAGGCCAGCCACCTGGGACACAGAGTAGGGTGGAGAGTGACAAGGACAGGAGATATTCAGCCCAGAGCCTTTATAATGACATACGAAAAATCCGGTGGGCTCAAGTTCCAGCTGCCACTTGTTTACAGAGTAGGGTGGAGAGTGACAAGGACAGGAGATATTCAGCCCAGAGCCTTTATAATGACATAGGAAAAATCCGGTGGGCTCAAGTTCCAGCTGCCACTTGTTTAATAGCTGTTTAGCCTTGGAAAAACTACTTAACTTTTCCACATCTCCAAGTTCACTCATCTGAAAACTGGGCATAAGAGCAAGATATGTGTCATGGAGTTGTGAGAATAAATGAGACCCATATAAAGCACTTAATACTGTGTCTGGCATACAATGCCTAGTTGTATGCTCAATAAATTTTAGTCATTACTTTACATATAAGTAGAACAGTAACATGATTAGGTTGGTTTTAAAAAGTTAAGCAGTTTTCCATGTTGCTATAGAGAATAATAAAGATCGATGCAAAATTATATGTAAATTTTCCTTAAAAGTTCACACGTATGCACACACACTCATCACTTGGACCTGGTGTGTGATTCAGTGGGGAGATGGGAGGTGAAAAGCAGTAAGGATTGGTGAGGATTGATCTGGGGTTGCTGGCTTGGATGAGAGCATCATTAACTTCAAGAAGGTAGTGAGTCTGTTTTCCCCACCTTTTTCTTTTGGGGTTCCCATCTTTTTCTTTTGTATCTCCTTCTCTTTCCTGACGGTTTTTACCTGTCACCCACTCTGCTTCCCTAAAGAACATCTACATTTGAACATTTTACCACCTTTCCCATTCAATTCCTAGATTTACCCAACATAAATAAGTTGAAGGAGGTTTATGAAAGACTGGGGATGCCTCTGGAGGCCCTGTGTTATTTACAGTCGTCTTAATTGTTTAACTTCTGATTTCTTTAAAAAGTCCCTTCCCCCCCTCTTTTGGGATTTCACTGGCATTTGTTAAAGGCTCGTTAGACTTTTTGTATACCTTACCCTGTTTATTCCTCATTGCAACCTTATAAAGGAAGGTAGTTGGAACCACATTTTATTGATGAAGAAAATGAGTCTCAGAAAAGTTAATAAAAGTGAATGTACCATTGAATAGGTAAGGTGGTGAACTTCATTCACCTAGGTGATAACAATATATTCATATAGGAAGGATGTGCATCTCATTTACCACTCTCTCCTGTGATGAATTTGTTGAACACTTAAATGCCAGACACCAGTATGTGTTGGGATAACAGAGATATCTAAGCCCCTGCCCTTATCTGTGAGGAGTATGTGGCTCATACATGACGGTATCATTCCTACTAGATACAAAGTGTGTAGTGAGAACGATTAATTTGGTCTGAAAAAAGAAATTAAAACATTTTGTTGCCCACCCTCCCACCCCCCCCAGTCTGAACAGGAAAGCCTTCATATCTGATATGCTTTCAGCTTAGTATTAAATCTCAGTATTGACCACAGATTCACGACACCCACTGCGGGAGACGTGTCCAGAATTTGGTTGAGCGACTACATGATGCTGCAGATCTTGAGTTGACCTGTGTCACTTGCTTTAAGAATGGAGGGAGCAATTTTTTTTAATGAGGTCTGGAATGGAATAGGCTTCTGGATTTTACTTTCCTGCGAATGGATGCACGTGAGATAGGAGGTGGCATTAAAGCTCATGTCCCTCAGAAGGACTTATTCTCCTTTAGTGTTGGCCTTTAGTATTTATGGGAGTCAGGAGAGGTTGTGATAAGAATATTTATTTCAAATGGTCTTAGTTCTGTGTTTGCTGTTGTTGTTAAGACAGGTTGGTTTAGAAAGGAGTCTTGTAGGAAAATGTGAATTTGGTTTTGGCCATGCTGATTTTGAAGTAAGGAACAGGCATCTGTCCTGATGAGGGGAGGAGACGAGCAGATCTGCACACCTGCTGGATACTGCTGCTGTTTGTTCATTTCATGTGGCAGGTATTGTGGCCCTCATTTTGTGGGGGCTCAGAGTGAATCTCAGTGAGGTTACGTGTCTTGCCAAAGGTAGCAAAACGAATCAAAACCCAGGGTTTCCAGGGTCAAAGACCTGGATTTTTCTATTCTACCACAACATCCTTCTGGGCTGAATCGATCACTTTCCTGTTCTGTATCTACGTTCTGTTGGTTACTGTCCCCAGGCCTTCTCATGTTTTCTGTTCCTTAGCATGCTTTCCTTTTCCCCTGCAATCTCTTCAAGTTGCACTTGTCTGTTATGGGCCCAGCAAATTCGCACCTTCTGTTTCTTTCCCCACACCTACTCAACCCTAGACTCTTCCTCTAGATTTATCTAATGTGTCAAGTGTGCTCATGAATACTAAGGTTGAAAAGTCTAATATAAGCCCTAAAATGCCCAATATCTGAATAGAATGGAAGGGATAGATGCGAACAGTGGAAAACTTTCAAGCCTGCATGTTGTGTTCCTTGTCCGAAAAAGGGATCTATAATTTTCTCAGAGGAAAAAAGCCTGGAGTGTTCCACTCTTTGCGTAATTGCTTTTCATCCCTGATCTCTGCTAACTGCTTTAGAAGATCTACACTACGTCCTGCATTTCCCACCACGGTTGGCTTTTACTGTCCTCTGATAGACAGCCTGATTGTAATCTTGGAATCTTTGCTGTTACACTTTCAGGGAAGACAAGGGTTGGCTCCATGAAAATGGACCTGTCTGGAGCACTCTGGAATTTCATAATCTATCAAGAAGAAGATAAACACCAGAACCTTCTGCTCCTGCTCCTTGGTTAAAGACAAGTGATGTGTGTTGTTTGTTATGGTGAAGTGAGGATGGGCTGCCACAGAATTAGAAAAATATAATTCAGTATTCAAAGCGATAGTATATTTGGGAAATTTACTTTTCTCAGATTTGGCATACAGATATGGCGATGTCAAGCCAGACTACTCAGTTTTGTGAAGTGACAAAATCTCTGCTGTGTAATTCTCAGTCATTACTCTTGGGGGAGGCTACTTGGTACTGGGGTGTAATCCATTTGATTTGGCCCATATTTCTGGAATACCTGCTGTGTCCCTAGTGCTGGGTATGCTGTGATGGGAATGTTGTGTTAACCTTCCTGGCTTTAAGTGAGGGTTTATGCTAACAACTGATCCTTAAATAGTCTGTAAAATTTGTTGACAAATCATCATTTAATGTGTTGGGATCCATTAAAGATGATCTTGGCACTGATTGTTTGAAATAGCCCCCAATTTTTTAATCACTTGAGAATGTCTGCAAAGTATTTTGGACAGATCCAAATCTGTCATGGACCAGAAGATCTCAAGGGAAGAAGAATGACTTGAACCAGAGCCTGACTGTGTTGTATGGCTCTCCTCAGCAATGTGGTTTTTCACCTTCTTGCTTTGTTTAAGAGCTTCATTAGTTAAATTTGGACTGATTTCACTGTATTTGGTATTGACCTTACATGTAAAGAATGTGGCCCAGTCCTAGGCACACATTTGCCATCAAACATATATTCACTGCCTTGAAAGGTTTGAGCTGACTACCTAAGAGAAGAATTTATGGTGCAGATTGTCATTCCAAGTTTCAGTAAAGACATAAGATTTAAGTCTTTCTTCTTGGTTTTTGTAAGTCTCTGACTTTCTAATATAGAATAGTTCATTTTGCTTTTCTTTTCCATAGAAGGACCGGAAGAATTTGGTCAGTTTCGAATCAAGTATCTGGTATTCAGTTTTCTTTTGATAGCTTTTTCCCCATCTTGTCAAAGCTTCTGACACCTTGTATTAAAATAGATGTTTTATGTTTCATGGTGTTCTCATTAAATCGATGGAGTACTTCCACTCACAGCTTAGATGGAATACCATGGTGGTTACCTACACTAGCCTTGTATTTTACTGTGGTTATCATATAAATTTTTTTTTTTTAAACCTGCAAAAGATTTGTCCTTTTGAAAAATTGGCTTTCCATTTTAAGTTCTTCTACTTTGTCTGAAAAACATAAAGGATTAGGCCTTCACACTCTTCCTTATTGTCTGTTTTGTTACTGCTGAGGAACGTTGATTTTGGGCAAGTAAAAACCATAGTCGAACTCAATCTGTTCGACAATGGAGTATGTGCTTGGCATGACATTGGGAAGCTGTTTCTGGAATATTTATGCATGTCTATCAAAAAGATTTGATCAGATTATTTCAGGATGATATATATTAGTTTTTATAACTGTCAAATTCTTCCTCTGTTACTGTGTGAACTATAGTGCTCGTCCATGGCGCAATGCCAGTTATTATTTTCAAACCTAATCACATTGATGTAAGCCCTTTCAATTTACCATTATGCTTCTTGAGTTTGGGTGTCAATTTGATAATAACCAATGAGAAAATAAAGTCATTCTAAAGATGACTAACATATAAGGAATGATTTCCACTAAACAGAAGTATTTCTGTAATTACCTATTCTCTAAAACAGATTACAAACAATAGGCAAAGGAGGCACACCTGTGAAATTTAACATAAAGAGCTTCTGAATCCATGATTTACATGTTGACATTTGTTATCTTTGTCAAGATAGATTTTTAAAAAATTTTTGAGATAAAAATTGGAAAAAAAAAACTATTCCTATTTTTGAAGTAATTCATTCTACTTGTAAACAGCTGCTACTGATTGTTTCTTTGCATGTCCATTGAGTTTTAAAATCTATTTTACTTTGGCTTCAAATTTAGGTTTTTTAATAGGAATTTTAAATTTCATTTAGACAAATTAAAAAGCACATGTAGCCTTTTGAATTTTTTTATTGTCTAATGTGATTTTCTTGCTTTGCTCTTTTTTAAAAATAAAGCCATCTGTTTAGTAAACATGGAAAATTGATTGATATGAAATCGAAAAAGTTCATAATGACAACTAAATAACAGATGACAGATTAGATAAGAACAAGTCATTAAGTTGGCCTATAAAAGGACAGCCATCTGCACCACTAAAACAATCTTCCTATTGATGACAGTAATAATTTTCTGAATCCGTGACAGCTAAGAATTTATAGAATAAAATGGAAAGCTTGTAAATCAAGAAGTGGAACTTGATTTTGGGTAATTAGTGTAACCATTTTGTCCTAGTGTTACATGACAAGTAAATGGAGATTATAACAAAATCCTCTGAGAACAAATAATCATTTATTCTGTGTATGCCTGTGCGTTTCATCTGACATACAAAATGACTGATTCACCATTATTTTGTTTAGCTGAATTATTAACACACAGAGAGAGTCTAAATTGTTGCGCATTAAAAAGATTTATGCTTTAAGATTCATTAAGGTCCTACTTTACAGACAACTGATTTATAATTAAAAGATAAATTAAGTAGAGATGTTTAAGGATAACAGTCATAGGCCCCCAGGACCAAAAAGGATGATAGGGCTATCTGCCCCTGCCTTGCCAATGCTGTCATCAGCATTGGGTTCAGTTTTATGTTCCCTAACAAAATAGCAAAGAATAACAATAAAGGCTCTGATGTATCTCTGAGGATAATGGTATATGTTTAGTACAGTTGAACAGAATCAGGCATCAGGTATAAACAGTTGGACCTGGCTAATATGAGAAAACCTATATCTGCTGATATTTACAAACCAAATTGAATTAATTGGCTTTAATATAGAATTATTTTTCATATTCTATCTCAGCAATGAGCTAATCTTCTCAATAACACGAATTGACTTGAACCTTTGCTCTTTACTATGCCTATAATTAGAATTAAATTTGGTAAAAGTGACCTAACTGATATTGGGCTCTTGTTCTGATAACCATACTTTGTTTCTTCACACCACTATGTGGCAACATCTGAACTGATGCTTACAGAATGAAGTGCTATTGAAATTGGGTGAGCTCGGGGCTTTGTGGAGAATTGTCCTATATCAGAACCTAAAGAGATACTAAAAGTGAGCCTGTAATTAGCAGGGTATAGGAACTTCATGCCTTCAAATCCTATGCCTTAGATTTTTATCATTTTTATGGATCTCATGTGCTATATTTATATGGGTGAGGAAAGTGTAGAGTAAGAATATAAAGAAGAAAATAAGTGACTAATAAGTCTGTCTTTCACAGTTAATGACTAATACTATTTTAATATGCATACTTTTCTTTTTGCTATGCATTTATGTACATTTTAAAAATAAAATGGCGTTGTGCTTTAAACAATGTTTGGTGCCTGCTTCTTTTCCATTTAATATGTTGTGAGCATGCCACATTTCATTTAAAAAAAACTTTATTATTCATAACATTGTATGTCCCCCAGCCCATCATCATGACAGAAAAATCCTAGTAAATCTCTGGCCATCTCTGATTGTTTCTTTAGAGTTCCAAAAAAGTAGAATAGCTAGGGTAAATGTATAAAATTTAAGCTTTTTCTGCATATTGCCAGACTTCTCTCCAGAAAAGTTATATCAGCTCACCATCACTGTATGAATGTCCATTTCTTTGCACACTTTTTATTATAATTTTTTGCAATTTTAACATTGAATATGATATCTCATTTTAATTTAATTTTTTTTATGAAGTTTGCCCTTTGGTTTTCATTTGTTTTTTAGATATTCAAATATTTTTCTTCTGTGAATTGCCTATTTTCTTTGCCCATCTCATTTCTAAAGAGGTGACTCTATTTATTGTTAATAATTTGTAGCTTCTTTTTTATATTTATGCTCTTATACTTGCAAAATGCTTTATGTTTGCAAAACAGAAAAAGCTTATTTCTTTTTTGTTTGATTAAAAGTATTATGCCAAACAATATCCTTGCTTAATTTATTTGCTAAATTGATTGGACAAAACAGAGTAACTCAAACTTAGTCTCATCAGCAGGAGGAGATATAGGAAACATGTAGCACTGATGTTCATGTTCTGTGTGCTCTGGGGGAAGGTGACAAACTCTCTTTGGCAGTTTTCAATCTTGTCTTCGAACTTAGTCTCATCAGCAGGAGGAGATATAGGAAACATGTAGCACTGATGTTCATGTTCTGTCTGCTCTGGGGGAAGGTGACAAACTCTCTTTGGCAGTTTTCAATCTTGTCTTCATCTATTTTCTGTTGCTTATAACAGAATACTTGAAATGGTGTAATTTATAAAGAAATGAAAATGTATTTCTTACAGTTCTGGAGGCCTGAAAATCCAAGGTCGAGAGTATGTATCTGGTGAAGGTCTTCTTGCTGGTGAGGACTGTGCGGAGTCCTCAGGTGCCACAAACCATCACATCGTGAGGAAACAAGGGTGTGCTAGCATGCTAGCTCAGTCTTTCTTCCTCTTCTTGTAAAGTCATCAGTCCTGTAGTGGGGAACCCTGAGCATTTCTGATTGT
>NW_007729560.1:151934-153863 GCF_000696425.1 Galeopterus variegatus
TCTTCCTCTTCTTGTAAAGTCATCAGTCCTGTAGTGGGGAACCCTGAGCATTTCTGATTGTTAGACGTGCCCCCTTCCGCTGTAGAAACTGTTTTAAAAATTTTATGCTCACTGTCTTAACTGCAAACTCTGGCTTGCCTGCTTCCTGCATCTGCCTGTATCCATGTGTTAATAGGAGACAGCCACAATCTCCCCCACCGCCCGATGGTCTGGATGCAAATTAGGCTCCAGAGCTGATGAATGGACTGTGCCCCATAATCAGCCAATACAAATTAGTAGGGCTGCATCCCTCATTTACATAGGAGGACCTAAATGGGAACTTGGGGAAAGTTAGGGCAGGAATTTTGGCTATAAAGACTGCCTCTTTCCTTTGTTCGGGGAGACACTGGTCTAGGAGTCTTCACTCCCCAGTGCTCTCCTTACTTGGAAGCAATAAAGCTCTGTAACATCAAAAAGAGCTGTAACACCAAAAAGAGCTGTCAATTATTAAAAGAGATATAAAACCAACGTTGGTCTTGGATTCCTCTGTGCAAGCACCTCATAACAGTCCTACTTCCATGATATTCCATTAGCTCATTAATTCAAGAGTAGATTAATCTTTTCAAGAGGGCATAGCCCTCATGACCCAGTCACCTCTTAGTGCTGCCATATTGGGAATTAAGCTTCAACATGAGTTTTGAAGAGGACATTCAAACCATAGCAAATCTTAAGCCTTGTTAATAGACGCATTCTTTGGCCAAGCACTTAACTCACAATATGCTTTGTATAGTTCATAATAATCATCCAAGCAGTTAAGCTTTTATTGACCAGGTCTGAGCATCAGAAATAAAAGAGAACCAAAATCCTGGTTTATTTAATATTTAGGAGCTGATGGAGGGGGTGGGTAGAGAAGGAGAAATGGATTCAGCTTCTTAGTAAATGGGTCTAGATTTTTATCATGTTTCAGAAGGAACAGGTAAAGTCTCCAAAGAAGGGGGGTAATAGTAGAAGTGGTAGAATAATATTAAGATCACCTTGAAGTTTCTTCAGGAAGAATAATTTCAAGTTTATTTTGTTAAACCATTGAAATGACTGTTAAGAACTGGCCTTCATACAAGTCAAAGTTATTCAACTGAAAATGACGGCTGTCTGGCGAGCCACCTGTTATGTTTTAGGAAATTGATCTCCAAGGGAGGTGTGAGCACAAAACTGAATCTCCCTCACTGAGGTTGTAGGGTCACTCTGACTAGAGGGAGCTGGTTAACTAAGAGCTCTCTTATTTCCCAGCACCTGACAAAACTGGGTTGGGACCTAAGAAGAAATGCTTTTAGAAAAAGCATTGCTCTTTATATTAAAGATGAGTTAATAATATGCATGTGCTGCTTGAAGCAAGGTATAAAAGAATTTAACATCTGGGTAGAATCGGTAGCTATGATATTTCTTCCAATTTTAACATGTGTTGGGGCGTAAAATTCTTAGTTTCCTATTGTTCTGTATAAATCTTTTACCTTTGATGAAGACCCCTGCCTCAGGCTCACCACTAACAAATTTAGTGTTTAAAAGCTCTCAACGTATTTTTGTCTGCACTATCCAAGTTTACTGTTGCCTCATAGGAAAGGTACTTCTCTTAGCTCTTACAGAGCCTTGGATAACAGAATTCATTTATGTTCTCTTCTCTTAGCATTTATTGAGCACCTTCTATGGGCAAGGCACTCTCCTAAATGCTGGAGATACAAAAATAAGAGCCATGATCTTTGACCTCTAACATCAATTACTGCAGTGGATAAGGCAATCACCTGCAGAGGTAATTACACGTCAGGAGTGAAATGATAGAGGGTGCACAGGATATTAGGAAAGCAATGAGGAGGGACAAACATATCAAGGAAGGATTCTTTGATATGTTTGGAGTAAGGGCTACCTAGTTAAATCTTTAGAGGGTGTAAGAGTTAG
>NW_007729560.1:153939-155390 GCF_000696425.1 Galeopterus variegatus
ACATGTGTTGGGGCGTAAAATTCTTAGTTTCCTATTGTTCTGTATAAATCTTTTACCTTTGATGAAGACCCCTGCCTCAGGCTCACCACTAACAAACTTAGTGTTTAAAAGCTCTCAACATATTTTTGTCTGCACTATCCAAGTTTACTGTTGCCTCATAGGAAAGGTACTTCTCTTAGCTCTTACAGAGCCTTGGATAACAGAATTCATTTATGTTCTCTTCTCTTAGCATTTATTGAGCACCTTCTATGGGCAAGGCACTCTCCTAAATGCTGGAGATACAAAAATAAGAGCCATGATCTTTGACCTCTAACATCAATTACTGCAGTGGATAAGGCATCTCAAACATCAATTACTGCAGTGGATAAGGCAATCACCTGCAGAGGTAATTACATGTCAGGAGTGAAATGATAGAGGGTGCACAGGATATTAGGAAAGCAATGAGGAGGGTCAAACATATCAAGGAAGGCTTCTTTGATATGTTTGGAGTAAGGGCTACCTAGTTAAATCTTTAGAGGGTGTAAGAGTTAGCCAGATATGGAATAGAGAAGTAAAGAAAATGCATGGTTTTAGAGGGTCTGTAAGTGATTTTGTTGTGTTAGGAAATAAGATGTGAGCAGGGAATGACAAAGGTGACTGACGAGTTTCCTTGTCAACCAAGGGTACTAGGTTATTAGGCTGCCTAGATTTTCAAATGTGCTGGGGAGAGTAGTAGTATGAGCATTCTACAGGACTGTTTGTCTTGCTCTTCTCACCATATTGTGTTGTTGTTCTCAGCTGATTACAGGCATTATTAGTTAGCTCATCCATTGCTTTTATCTGTAGTGATAGCAAATTTTTATGAAACAAGTTTGAAGGATGACAAGTGATTAAAACCTTCTCCATAGTCCCCAGGTTTCAGTTGGGGCTGTTTCTCAGCAGCAGCTTGACTGGGGAAGGATCTGTTTGCAAGCTTCCTCAGCTTGTTGACAGAATTCTTTTCCTAGTGGCTGTAGGATTCATGACAACTTGCTTCTTCAAAGCCAGCAAGGGAGAGAAAGAGACTCTAGAGTGAGTTTGCTAGCAATAGGAGTCTTACATAACATAAAGTAATCATGGAAGTAACATTTGATTGTGTTTGCATGTTCTATTGGTTAGAAGCAAGTCACAGGTCCTGTTCACACTCAGGAGGAAGGGATAATGCATAAGGGCATGAATACCAGGAGGCAGGATCACAGAGGTACTTGTTCATTACACTTATCTTTTCTCAGGCCAAGAAAAAAACAGCTTGTGGAGTGGCAGTATTCCTTAGACATACTTTAACTAGCAATGTTGGTGAAATACAGGGATGGAGGAGGAAGAAGAGAAGGAAACACCTTTAATTGCTTTTTAGCTTCCTTGAGCAGGAGGAAAGATGACATCATCTTTTGGGTGGTGTGTTTTATTTGTTCTCTACAGTGGTTAAAAAAAAA
>NW_007729560.1:156876-157445 GCF_000696425.1 Galeopterus variegatus
TTGCTTTTTCTCAAGAAACTGTGTTTCTTGAAGTCTTTACTTTATTAGCAAACTATCCTGGGAGGTGTTTATATTTTTGGAGTTTAATACCCCTAGAAAAAGTTAGACTTGTGATGAATCTGTTGGAATAGACTACTTATCATTTATATATTTAAAAAATAGATATTAGAACACGTTAATTATAGAGATTGGTCAGCTTTTTATCTCTTAGACGTGATGGCAAGCATTCCAACACTAAGGTCAAGAGTTCAGATCCCTGAAATTTGGAAATCCAAATTCCTTATATTTGTCCACATGGTAAGCACTTAGATATGACAGTCTGAATTTCTTTTAAGTAAAGTACTATTTATTTATCTGTCCATCCCATGAAATCTGTAAATAACTTGAGATTGTGGAGCTTTCTCAGTACCTAAGATAGAGGTTGACAGTTAGCAACTTGAGGGCTGAATTCAGCAGTCGATGTGCTTTGTTGAATTAGCTTCCAATACTTAAAAATTGAGACTTTGCGTCACACAAGTCTGGTTTTTTTTGGCAGTTGGTTGGTACAGGGATCCAAACTCTTGACTATG
>NW_007729560.1:157577-158789 GCF_000696425.1 Galeopterus variegatus
TATTCATTCATTCCTTTGTTGAACAAACATTTGTCAACCCTTAGGTGTAGTTAAAGAAGAAAGGCTTGTAGAACTTTGTATTTTAAATGCCAGGGTATAAATAGGCACAGTTTTCCTTGGTGTGGATTCTTTCCTTGCAGGATTATTCATCTTGATAATTTAGTGTGATTTTTTTTTTTTTTTAATGAAAGAATAGGCAGATTTGGGGTAAGTAACACAAAACTGCGTATTAAAAAATAGTGGTGATCTGAATATAGGATTGAATGTTTTCAATTTTGCTTCTAACAGGAAAATCGTCTTGGGGCTATAGATTGAATTTTCCTTTTTAAGACACATTTTCCCTTACCTACAGCCGTTTGTGTCTACAAAAACTGTTGATGTGAGAGTGTTACAGTTTAGTTTTAGTAAATTGCATGAGTAATAGTCCCCCTAGCACTTGCTAAGTTGATGCTTCCTTTTTTAATGGCTGTAATATATTTGTAAACATGTTTTTTAACTTACTTGAAAACATGTTGGTTCCACCTCATTTATTTGCAGACAACTTACTGTCTGTTGAATCTTCAGTTTCTTTTTTTCTAATGACTCCTTTGAAATATAATTTTAATGAACTTATGAAACACATCATTGTATTCTTTATATTGTGGTTGGACTGCTAATGAGACTCATCCATTAAGTAAATGGCTTCGTAGGCAATGCAAATGTAATAAATAAAGTTAGTCTGTTCTTCTTTACTACTTTTCTGCTGATGGGCATACCACATGCTGAGAANTCACACAAGTCTGGTTTTTTTTGGCAGTTGGTTGGTACAGGGATCCAAACTCTTGACTATGGTGTTACCAGTACTATGCTCAAACCAATTGAGCTACCTGGCTAGCTGCAAGTCTTAATTTATCTTTTCTCTTTAAAAAATAGGAAATAGGTAATGCTTTATTAATTATTTTAATAAAATGCAGCAACCTGATCCTCTATTTGGAGACTTCATGCAACCTGATCGTCTATTAGGAGAGTAAATCTATGTAATTAACAGCCTAACCTGAAAACTCCCCTTGATTAAGTAATTGCTTTTTTCTGTTTATTTATTCATTCATTCCTTTGTTGAACAAACATTTGTCAACCCTTAGGTGTAGTTAAAGAAGAAAGGTTGGTTTGTAGAACTTTGTATTTTAAATGCCAGGGTATAAATAGGCACAGTTTTTCTTGGTGTGGATTCTT
>NW_007729560.1:159334-160904 GCF_000696425.1 Galeopterus variegatus
ATAAAGTTAGTCTGTTCTTCTTTACTACTTTTCTGCTGATGGGCATACCACATGCTGAGAAGGTAATGTTTCATGACCAAAGCAGTTCAGTTGGTAGGCAGATTGGGAATCTTTGCATTAAAAAAAAAAAATTGAACATCATAAAAGCATATTTGCAACTCTATCTATTATTTATCAAATCATAAGATAATGTATTTTCAGTGCAGGCATTATATTTCAAGATGGTATGCCTTATGGAAGAAATGAAGTATCCATATGATTGATAGGAAAAAAATACTTCTCTGTAAATAAAGGAAAAAAGAAAAAAAAACTATTTTAAAAATAAAATTTCTAAGAAATCAACATCTATAAAATGAATTGCATCAAAGAACTAAATTCAGGTTCTTTTCCATTTGACATCATTATGGGTTTTGATTTTCTGCCTTATGTCTCAAAATTAATGTTGCACATTTTGTTTTAGGGGAATTGAGTTGCTACTACCAATACCACCTTGAATCCTGTTTCTTCATTGTTTGCAGCAAAATGTTTGAAGCATTTACCACTTAATATCCAGTTGGCAAGAGCTATTATTATTACTGTTGTTATTATTTTTATCTATAATTGAATGATTTTGTAGGTTTATGGCTTCACATCAGTGAAAACAACAAAATATCCTTACCACATGGTTATTTTTCTACTTCTATTGTGGATAGCACAGCCTGGCTGAGCTGGTAGAATTTCTAGGTCTCCACAGCTGTAAAGGGCACTAGCTTCTAAGAATAAAAATATTAATTGTTGGTCATTTTCTGAGGCACTGTCTAAGGAGTCACTGTAGATTTTGGCACAAAGGCAAACATTGGCAGGAAGCAGGCTGTCCTTCCCTAGCCAGGATTTTCTCTGTTGCTTTAAATCAATTGCCTTTGAGATTCATTTGGTGGAAATAAAATACTCATATAAAAAGAAAAAGATATCAGATCAAGCTTAGCATAGCAACAAAACTGAAAAACTTCCTTCACCTTTGGAAGTGATTTTTCTGCCAAGAAATTACCAGTGTACCTTNTTGAGTAACAAATATTATCTTTAAAATAAAAATCAATAGAATGTGTGTGTATATTTTAATATCTGTGAAACTAGACATATCTTATAATTGATAACGTCATAGTTTTTAAAAAGGCATATTGTCTTTCTTAAAGTACATACAATAATGGTAGGTCTTACCATTAATGTCATTTAAGATTCAGTAAACTACTGTAGTTTGGGATTTTGCCACTTTGTTCCTGTTAAAGAGTATGTATTGAAAGGTAAACATGGTGTTTCTATCTTGAAACCATAGTCTACTTTCATAAATTTGACAAAAGGAACAGTGTCCTCTTTTAGTCTCACACTTGATTTGCTAGATCATTCTAGGTCTTTGTTTTAGTCTGCAACTGGTTTTCCACCTTGCTTGTATCCCTGAAATCTTATGACTTATCCATTCTCTGTGAACTTAAAATGGAAAGACAGGGTCCACAAGAGTCTATGCAACCATGGATACTAAGTTATTCTACCTGAAGAAAAGTGTGATTATAGATATTTAACACTAGCTAGAATG
>NW_007729560.1:161633-163875 GCF_000696425.1 Galeopterus variegatus
CCCTGAAATCTTATGACTTATCCATTCTCTGTGAACTTAAAATGGAAAGACAGGGTCCACAAGAGTCTATGCAACCATGGATACTAAGTTATTCTACCTGAAGAAAAGTGTGATTATAGATATTTAACACTAGCTAGAATGGGTGAAGAAGCATGCTGTTGGCCATGAGATTCCCTGGCAGTAAGCTGTAGACCGGAAAGGGCAAATAGTTCCCATGCCATCTCTAATTGATTAGTTAGTGTGGTCTGGTATATTGTGTTGTTATTCATTTTGAGGCTGTGCCCAGCCTTAGGAGGAAAGAGTACCATGATTCTGAGGGATACGTGTCTTGGCATAGATTAGATGCCAGTGATAAGAGCATTGCATTTATGTCATCTCTGTTGTACATACTTAGTAATTTGTTCATTCCAATCTGAGACAAATGATTTAAAATTTGTGAAATATGGAGAAAAAGGGTTAGGATATTCTTGAACTTAAATAAAGCATAGAATTTTGGTAAAATTCATTTGAAAATAATTTATGGTGTTCATGCAAAGGGAAATTTCCTGTTAATGTTATCTAATGTTTAGGATTTGCTTTGAAATAATTATTTAGGTAGTGGAGGAGGTATAAATTATGTCCCATTAAATTATGTCATTTTCTGTATATTTGAAATTTTTTGTGATAAAAAGAAATCTTAAAATGAAAACTTTTTGATATTTTGGTTAACAAAACTCATGGAACTGGGAAATGGACTGATTTGATATCATTTTCAAAGAGTGTTAGAATGCATTTTTAATGTGTCAGTTTTTAATTAAGGGGGGGAAAGTCTTGGAAGATTCTTATGAATCTAGCATAATTTTCATTAACTTCCCTAACAAGCCACAAAAGTCAACATGTTTTTGTCTAACAAGTTTGGAGAAATCTCTAAAATCAAGCCTTTTGCTATTTCTATAGTTTCTCCTCACTTTTCCTCCTCCAACGTTTGCTTTTTATGGCCTCAAGAAATAGCATAACCTGAAATAATTTCTAGGATTCAAACACATTGCCAAATATATGGACTCACAGAATTTGTTCTCTGTGGTTTTGCCACGGGTGGTTTTTCTCAATCTGTTTCTGACATGAGGCAAGAATCTTGAGTTGAAATAGGAGAAAATTGATGCAAATAGAAATATTTCTATGCACTGGCTACCTGATGTTCACTCTTCTGAATTTGCTGTTCATCTTATCTTTATTGAATACATCTCAGTCTGCTCACTAAGTTTTTGCTAATTGTCACATACACATAAACACCTATGTTGAAAACAGTAAAAATGTAAATACAGGATAGTAACTGGAGAAGTGTTAGCAGCTTCCAATAAAATGCCTCTTGTAAGTAAAAGAAAGAGAATATACTTCACTGAGAATATTTGCAAAATTATGATGAATTACTTTTCAAAGGAATTATTCTAGAGATACGCTAAGCTACTCAACAGTAGTTTAAAGCTGGCAACCTGTTAACAGTTCCCCGTCTGCTCCACTGAGGTCGGCCAGCTTCTGTTGGATAACTGTAGTCGTAGAGTTTGAAAGCACAGTGCAAAATGCCATCCTTGAAATTGGAGCTGTCACATTAAATTCTGTCATATTTGATGACAGGCCACAAGAGAAAGTGATACATGATTTTATAAACATAAAACACCAAAAGCATGCTCAATGGAATTCAAGTTGCCCACCATTGTTAAAAGTTATTTTCTGCCAAAAATTAACAGTCCAGGGATTTTAAAGGGGAAGTTAAAACAGAAAAGGGAATATTTTCTATTGCTGTGAATAAATCTACCCACAGTGGGCTAGAATGTGAGTGGGGGAAAGAGATATTCTACAGAGGGATACCAGCCTCACTAATTTTACATTGCAGCCTAGGCTATCATAAAAAAAGAAAACTTCATTAATTAGGCTACAGGGAGTATTACGATAAGGAGTGTTGGAAAATTTGAAGTGGTGTTAGTGACATATCTGGGAGCCCATGGGGAGGTGGTGTTAAGAACACTTGATTCCCTACCTTTCTCCATTACACCTACATACACTTGTTGCTGGTGACATCTAATCAAATGGAATGGCTAGCTCTGAGCTATAGTTATATAGCTAAACCTCTTTTCAAATGCCTGCAACCTCCCTTTAACTCTACCTTAGAGACTTCCAGGGAACTTGCCCATTTTAATCAGTCTTATAATTAGATAAGTCCATTGCTTCATTTCTCTGCCCACCCCCACCCTCTATTCCCTGC
>NW_007729560.1:164597-166751 GCF_000696425.1 Galeopterus variegatus
AACTAAGATATGCAAAAATATAGCTACTTGCTACAACTTAATTTCTATGTCAGATACCCATCCTGTCAGTTGGTGGGAGGAAATAAATATGAGTTATTTTATAGATTCCCCTTCCCTTTCCTCTGGACTGTATTCATGTTCTCAGTGTGGAATAGCATCCCGTCTGGTCCCCAATGTCATCTGTCCATTCTGGCATCCAAGAAGACTCCCATTGTCTTACATGGTCATTTCTGTGTGGTCTGTGATAGTCGTTGTGGGTCCACATGTTGCTGCTCTCTGCAAAGTGGCTGGGTCAGGAGGTTTCTGCTCTGTCCATGGCACTTGTAAGGCCACAGGCACTTGATGTTGTTTTCATACCGTGTTGTAGCATCAGGAACTTTGGGTGGGAATGTGAAGTGTATACAGTCCTGAAATGAACAGGTTTAAGGAACAGCTATATCCTTCTCCCAGGGTTCTTCCTGGTGGAAGGGAGGGATGGGTCTCTCTACAACTGCTGGATCGCCTGAAGCAATGTGAGGTTTTAGCTGTCTTCCAGGCTTGGCCCCAGGGAACGTCTTTCTTACCATTGCTTTCCTCTGTACCCCCTGCTTCCAGCCCAGGTTGTCTGCATGGAGGGAATGGTCTGGGTAGGGAAATCATGTTCTTAATCATGATGTTTTCTTGTATTTTTATCTTGGAGGTGGAGGGGTAAGTCAATTTTCTTTCCTCAGAACCCAGATACTGAGATGCTAAGCCAGTGAGACCTTCCATTTTTGCTCGGCTTTATGCTGTTACATTCCTCTTCAGAGGCAGTGAGCACAAAGCGGTCTAGGTACCTGAGTGAGGGGTAGGACACATGAGGAAAGAAGATTCCTGGGGGTAGTTATCTATTGTTGTATGCACACCTCTGCTGACTTTTCATTTAGAGGATATCAGCAGTCATGTCTTCATATGAGAAGACACTATAGCAGAGTTCAACATGCATAAAAGTTGGAGTCTGTCAATGTGGTTTGGACTTAGACTCTACTACTTATTAGCCATGGGCAAGTAGTGTAACTGCCAAAATTAGCGGTTCGAAGAGGATGATGATAAATTTAGGAGGAAAGTTGGATGAGGGATCTTCTATGACAGAACTTTCTTAAAAAGCCAACAAAGGTGAGTATATTCCCAATTTTCCCTCCAATCCTTTTAATTTCTTCATTTCTAACCACTCCCTACAATTCTCAACTTTTAATGCCTCCCGACAATATTTTTACTTCGAGACTTAGTTAAATTTTTGATTCCTCTTTCTAAGCCAAAATCTTGTCAGTCTCAAAGTTGTTCTCTTTCTGTGTTCCATGTTGATTTTGTTTTCATGCTTTATTTGAGGGAAGAGGGCAACTCATACTTTTATAGAATTATGTAAATCATCTTGTTGATTAGAAGACAAGGATATTCAATCTGTTTGTTTTAAAGTTCACAATAATATGAATGTGTTTAATGCCACAGAACTGTATACTTAGAAATGGTTAAGATGGTCAATTTTATGCTATGAATATTTTACCAAAAAAAAATTTTTTTTTTTAATCAGCATCCAGTGTCCAAACACAAAATATTCATAAACCTAATGTGAGAATCCCAGGCACTCTGTTATACCTGCCAGAATAAGGGAGCTGGCAGTCTTTTCCATGCCTTTCATATCGTGCCAAGTGATCCCCTACTTGCAATGCTATGCAAAGAGCTATGTCTCTTCTTTAACCTTTGCTCATGCAATCGTTCATTTAATAACAACTTATCCATGTTGTGTACCGAGTACTGACGGAGGTGTTGTAAGCATTTCCTCAGAAGTCTTAGCCAGAGCCTTTACCTACCTCTCACTAAAATACCCATGAAGACACAGAAGGGAAAAAGAAACTCACTGTAACTCACAATAATGGAAGTCAAACTAAGGCTAGAGTTTGGGAAAGATTGATTCTAATTTTAAAGCAAATTCTAGACTGTGTCTAGAATTTGGGAAAGATTGATTCTATTTGTAAAGCAGAGAGACTGGTAGAGGCATCTTCTCGGAGATAAGCAGATAGCATTTCTTACCTTCAATCTATGAAGAAGATATCCAGAGAGAAAATGGGGAAAGGCAATAAATGGGTGTTAATTTCAAGGCATGGATCCTAACACAGAGTTTAGAGTAGAGTAAAG
>NW_007729560.1:167042-168050 GCF_000696425.1 Galeopterus variegatus
AAAGATTGATTCTATTTGTAAAGCAGAGAGACTGGTAGAGGCATCTTCTCGGAGATAAGCAGATAGCATTTCTTACCTTCAATCTATGAAGAAGATATCCAGAGAGAAAATGGGGAAAGACAATAAATGGGTGTTAATTTCAAGGCATGGATCCTAACACAGAGTTTAGAGTAGAGTAAAGAAGTTTTTTGGGTTTTTTAAAACAAGTAATTATGATTTGTGATAGAAAGTCTTTTTCCCATTTGATGTTGCTTTTGTTTCCACATGGACGTGGTTCTCCAGATTTCTGTAGAGTTCACGTATCTATGGGTTTAAAATTTAGTGCTGTATTTGAACAGATTGTAATTATTCCATTTTTAAACTATACTCTATTTAATCCTTTAAAATAAAATGATAGTAAATTCAAAATATTATTACAAGAGAAAAAAGGTTAATATAGGTTGACTTATCAACTAAAGAGCTATGTGGACATAACTAGCTCAAAACAACACAACTCCATGGTAGAATAAAAACAAATATACTCTCATAATGATTGAATAATTACCCTGCAGCCTGTCATCTTGCATATTTTGACATTTTGCTAAAAATATTCTTAAGTGATTTCATTCGTGTATATTTTATGTTTCTAACTAGGTAACCAACTATTTGAAGTTAAGATCTATCTTTGGTTTATATCTCTCAAGAACTGCTAATAGTCTTTTGCTTTTGAAGGGCATGAATGGCAGAAGAGCCGCAATGGATTACTAATGTCTGTCACAGGCAGGCAAACAAAGATTGGATGCAATGTGTCACTTATTTGCTAATTATGGTTGTGGGAACATAACACGTGCTTATTGATTGTGCAAAGAGTCACCAAGGAAGAAAGCTCATATATTTTTCTTCTACTTTTATATTCATATAAATATGCAACTTCTCACTTGGAATTTATTTCGTTGAGTTTTTAGCAGTGATTTAAAGTTACTTCAGACTATTGGATTAAACTATAGCAATTATATCACTGTCTCTGTA
>NW_007729560.1:168504-169556 GCF_000696425.1 Galeopterus variegatus
TTTTGGAAATAAGAAGAATCCTAAACTTTTTTTTTTTTTTTTAATTTCAATGTCTGCAGCAATTCAGGGGCACATTGAGAATGACCGTGAATAACAACAAGGTGAGAACATGGTCCACTGTGTTGTCTGTGGATGATTTACACAGGATACCTGGGAACAAAAGAGCTTGAGTCAGTTTCTGTGCACACATCTGTTCCGAAGCACAATGTCGTTAATTTCAGTCACTCGTGTTTTGATTCACAGCTGTTACGAAATAGGGATTCTACTTTTGTCATGTTGGCTACAAATATTTCCTTACAGCAGATGGGATTCTTCTTTCTGAGGAAGGAAAAAGGAAAAATCAAGCGGGTAAATGAGAATAAGTGAGTAGCTTGGGTAAACCGATCAGCTTGAGTCCCTCTGACATGTACTCGAGGTGCTGAGAGCTCATTGTCAACAGAAAGGCTGTGTGCTGAGCAAGCGTGAGTGTAGAATTCTAAGAAGTTACTGGTGCCTGGTAAGTTAATTTTCTTATCTTCCATAGATGTGTTAGGTGAGAATTGGAAATAAGAGTATTACTTTTAGAGATTTTTGATATGTATCAGACATATGTTGGCTCAAAATGAATTACTCTTCATTTAATAAATACTGAAGAAACTTTGGGGAGTTAGATTACTTTTGGATCCTGAAATTCAAATCCAGAGGGAAAAAGAAAAATTGATATTTAAAGGAAATATTTGAAGATCAAATATTTGAAAACCAGTAGTTTTATAATAAACATACACAAGCATATACATATTTACATATGCATATATTATAGCAATATATGTATATATCTATTGTGGTAAAACTATACAAGTATATATATTTGTAAATACATACATAACAGAAATAGCAAATGTGAAGACTGATAAGTGAAATGTGCCATAGACATGGGGTATAGAATAACACGTGCTCTACGTTTCCTTTACAAGCTATATGCCAGATGGTGTCTTCTTTTGTTTTGTTGCTCCCCTCGTTTATGCTAAGTCTGGAAAGGAGGCATTGTTTTCTCTACTTTAGAGTGAAAGAAA
>NW_007729560.1:169802-170347 GCF_000696425.1 Galeopterus variegatus
CCCTCGTTTATGCTAAGTCTGGAAAGGAGGCATTGTTTTCTCTACTTTAGAGTGAAAGAAACTGAGGTGAGAGCTACTAAGCAGTGTGCTGAGGTTTGAGGCAGACCCATATGACTCATTTACACTCCCCTAGACCTCTTTCATTGTGAGAGAAGACTTTGCATTTGGTGTTTTACGTACCAGTTGGTAATTTGTATGCTCTAACAAATAAGTGGACTGTTCTTTCCCTATCATGGTGCCACCATTATGTGTCGTGCTTTTCTGTATTCACTGGATCTCTTCAGATAAGTCATATCATGCAGAAAACACTATGTGCTAGATCTTTCTTGGCCACATTCTAAGGGGTCTAGTGACTGGATGCCTTTATGTAGTAACCATTTTTTCTAAACTCATTTTTGGAAGACTGATTAAGGATTTTTCTGTCAATTCTAGGTATAAGAAACAATCTGGCATAGATATTCTGGATGTTAAAATATTGGGATTTCTAAATATTTTGATGATTTATGGAGAGAGAGTTTTTGTGGTATTGTGGAAAATCAAGCACA
>NW_007729560.1:171486-208387 GCF_000696425.1 Galeopterus variegatus
TTTTTTTTCACACCCTTTGATAAAAAAGTATTTACTCCTAATGTATAGCACCATAATTTATCAAATTAAGTAGATAACCATTGTCTCACTTGTGAACTCAGCCGAAGAAGAAATGTCACTGAGTGTAGCTCTCTCTTGTAGAAAAACAAGACCATAATTAATCAGGAGTGAATTTTTGTCTGAGTCTTAGTTTGTGTGTGCCATAGCAAGTATCAAACCAGTATGTATAAATGAAATCTCTGTTCACTTGTTTTACTTTCTCTCTGTCTATACATCTGAGCATAACAGATGAACTCACTAAACTGACAAGGAAAATTTCCTTTTGTTTGATTTGACATAATATGACTGCAAAGATGGGATTTTTTTCCCTTCGAAGTAGTCTTAGTCTGCAGCAGTCATACATCTTTCTCTACCCTGTTTGCTTCTCTGTAAGTTTTCTGTATTGCTCTCTTACATATTATCATCTAATTCAACCCTGTCCAATAGAACTTTCTACTGTGATGAAAGTGTTCTGCGCTGTTCTGTCTCCTGTGCCACTAGCCATATGTGGTCACTGAGGAACTGAATTTCTAATTTTGGTTAATCAAAATTTCAGTAGTCACATGTGGCTGGTGGCTACTATATTGGATAGCACAGATCTCAGGTTTTGACAGCTATGGTGATTCTTGAGCTCAAAATGTGATAAATGAGATCTTGAAATTTGTAAGAGAAATTTAAGTTATTTTGAAGTATTACAAAACAAAGAAGATACTCTTTAACAGATGACTTTTAACCATTTTTTCCAAAGGCATTCAGGAGACTGACCACTTCTAATCTCCTTTGTAACTAAAGAAGAGCAGAAATGGCACTTACCTGTCTGAGACTTCCATTTGGTCAGGGCTTTGTATGGGTCTTGAATGATTTGGTTGCTTCTGAGTTAGCCAAATGTGAGCGCTTTGTATTTGCCATATTGAGAGAGAAATGGCAAAGCATTCAGCCAAGAAGTTCCCTGACTTGGTACAGATTTTCACAGTACACACAAATGCACAGCTTACTGCTGATGTAAAGCATGTGGGGAAAGCCCATGGAGAATTATTTTTCTTTCATGATTGAATGGTAGTACTTGGTGGTATGTGAAAAACTAGTCTCTTGCTTGTACAGGCCAACAGCTGTTGTTATCTGAAAAATAATCATTTTGATAGGAAGCACGCGTTTGTCATGTTTTCTGTCAGATCTGTCAGAATGTGTTCTGTGTTAAAATGTGCATGTTTCATCTGAAAAAAATGTAATTGGTAATTTAACATATTAAAAAAGAAAGTTCTTATCTATAACTAGGAGTATACCATCTTTTTTTCCTAACTTCTGTACCAGCATTGCCCAATAGAAATATAATGCAAGTCACAAATGTAATTAAAAAATTTTTCAGTAGCCACATTAGAAAAGTAAAAGGAAACAGGTAAAATTAATTTCAACATAGTTTATTCAACCCAATATATCTAATATATTTTAATGTTTAGTCAGTATACAAAATTAATGAGATAGTTTATGTTCATTTTTTTGTGACAAGTCTTTGAAATCCAGGGTGTGTTTTACAGTGACAGCACACGATTTGGACTAGCCATAAATGAATGCTCAGTGAAGACATGTGGCTGATGTTCCCCCTGTTGGACAGCACAAACTCTAGATGCTCAGTCAGGGCATAGTGAACCATGTTAGAACCTAGGAGGGTTATTTCCCAAAAGGAAAACAAGGAATTATCAAATACCCAGCAGAGATTGTCAGTTTATCCACTACATTGCCTGCTGTCAACTGAAATCAGGAGAGAAGACAAAATACAAACATACTTGTGGCTGAAACTTTCTACAGACATTTCGTATAATTCAAATTTTTCTTAAGTTGTGTGAACTTCTGAAGACATTTTACATTTTAAGTTTGTGGAAGTTTTGCCTTCTTGTCTGTATACAATCATACGAGCCATAAAACTATCTTCTTGTGAACTACTATTTTTTTTCCCTTTACTTCTTGTCTGTATACAATCATACGAGCCATAAAACTATCTTCTTGTGAACTACTATTTTTTTTCCCTTTACTTCTTGTCTGTATACAATCATACGAGCCATAAAACTATCTTCTTGTGAACTACTATTTTTTTCCCTTTACATACAGAGATTATCTTGTGTGAATTACCTTATTGTATTCTCATAAAACAAAGCAATTGTATCTCAATTAACTTCAACTAGTACTTTAGATGGTCTTTTTAATAAAATTTTACTTTGCTATCTCATAATTCTGTCAATTAAATCCAACTTTTAAAAACGGCAGGTTTTACTGAGCACATTCTATAGGACTGTTTTCAATTGCGATTAGAAAAATAATTTTTTAGGGCCGGCCCAGTGGCGCACTGCTACAGTGCGCGGCTTGGGAGCGCGGCGGCGCTCCCGCCGAGGGTTCGGATCCCACATACAGACCGGCCGCTCACTGGCTGAGTGAGCTGTGGGCACAACACCGAGGGTTGCGATCCATTGCCGGTTGCGATCCGTTGCCGGTCACGAAAAAAGACAAAAAAAAGGAAAAAAAAGAAAGAAAAATAATTTTTTAAAAATTCTGTTCTTTACATATTGGAATCACACAGTTACTTGAATGCAGGCAGGAAAAAATTCACAGTCTGTATCTATGTTAACCACAAATAATCAACTGGTTTAATACATAGTTTTTCTAAGCAAGATACTCAAGATATGGGCTGGAATTCAGGTGGAACTTACTGGCCATTTTGGAACTGTGTAAACATCCTTACATAAAGTAGAGTCTCTAGAAACTCTTTTGTATTATCAGATATTTCAGTCCTGAATTTGCTCCTTTTAAAATCTCTCTGAGCCTCATTTCCCTTGAGTATAAATAATCTATCGTTGCACAGAGTTGAGACCCAGTAATTGCTGATCAGACAAATGGATGCTATGAATAGCTCTGAGTCCGAATCATTGTGAACACTCAAGATTGGCTCAGTGTGTGAGTGTAATTGCTACAAATTATAGAGAGAGAATTAATATGATAGAAAATATTATGTATAGGAATGTATTTAGGAAGTATATAATATTATGGGAAATTAAATATGGGGGTACTTTAAAAAGTTCGTGGCGAGTGTAATTGCTACAAATTATAGAGAGAGAATTAATATGATAGAAAATATTATGTATAGGAATATATTTAGGAAGTATATAATATTATGGGAAATTAAATATGGGGGTACTTTAAAAAGTTCGTGGAAATACAGAATTAAAAGGCAATACAAATCTTTCCATGAACTCTTGAAAGTAACCTCGTATATGTATTATATATCGTATTTTTCTTCTTAAATTTTTTTATAATTTGTAGAAATTTCATAACAAGTAAAGAAGCTTTTAACAGTTAAAATGGTTTGAAATAAATGAACCAAAGTTTAAAAATGCTTCTTTAGGGTATACTATCCTAGCTGTTTCAACAAGATTCTTTTTAAATGTGAAGTTCGTAGTATCAACTGACTGTATCTACTTCTTGGACACCATTAGAAGCAGGGGATCTATGATTTCTTTGGGAAATAGCTGAATGGATTCATATCTCAAATGATACCTTTGTTTCCCCCTTGACTCATGAGAGAGCAAGAGTACAATTAAATTGATTTTAAATCACATTTAGCATTACGTATTGATTAGATACAAGTGCTCTGAAGCAAATGTCACATTGTTCAGCTCCAAAAAGCATCTGCATTGGATACCAAAAAGCATCTGCATTGGATAACAGAAGCAATATAAGCTTTCATTTCTGTTAAGTAATTCAGCTGATGTTGTAAGTCATGAGCGTGAGATATACATGGGTAGTAAATGGCTCCCAAACCTTATTATTGAAATGCAGCCTTCAATTCAGTTTATTAGCTTGTTCTTTATTCTCATTTATATTTTATTACCTTGGAATACAGTCATAAGATCCTGGAAATGGAGTTTTCTTTAAATAAATTGTTCCTAAAGTTTTTAGTCTTTTGTTAAGTGATGTCTAGGAGCAGACACAGTGTCGGCCATGCCAGGTTTTGAGATAAGGGAGGGTAAAAATGTTCCTCCGAGTTGGCTGTGATAGCATCTCTGTCTCTAACTTTGTTTCTGTCATCTTGTTTCTGGAGAGCAAATTCCTGGTTGTGTTAGGGGGTGGGGAAGTTGAGGAATGGCTTACAGGGGTAGAAAATGGATAGAAAAGCCTTGTATTGTTAAAAATGGTTCTCCCTCAAATAGCTGTCTTTTCATACCTGGAGATCTCCCAGAATGTAGCATTGAGAGGGAAAACCACCCAGCAAGTAACTTGGCCGGCAAGTACTCCCAGCCTCTTGGGGGTTCCCACAAGCTCTGCCTGTGTATGTGGGATTCGGAAGTAGTGTGATTGTTAACACCTGTTCTCATGTGTGCAGCCCCCTGGGGAGGAGAGTGATCCAGCTGTTTAGCTAGTTTGCCCCCTAGCCTCTTTATCAGTGTCTGTTTCAGTACGTCCATTTGACACTCAGTTCATTCTTCAATCATCATCAGTTTCTTCCCTGATGACACCATGTGCTCAAGTTTGGCTCCATTGCCAATATTCTAGTCTAACCTGTTTCCTTTACCTAGGCCTAGGGCTCACTCATCTTGGGTATGTTGGACAGGCAGCATTGCTTGGTGTTTAAGGGCACAGATGTGGTGGCCAGGCTGTCTGGGTTCAAATTCTGGCTTTACAATTTAGTAGTTTTGAGATCACAGGTGATTTTCTTCATCTCTCTCAGACTATTGCTCCATCTCTAAAATGGGGTTAATAGTAGGATATGCCTCCTAGGGTAGCTGTGAATACTAAATGAATATGTATATGTAGAGTGCTGAGAGTGGCACCTAGCATATAGTAGGCATTTAATGTTCTGAACCCTCTACTGGCCAGCCACCAAAAAAAAGAAAACAGTCCAGTGGCACTTGTTCTGCTTTGCTTCTCCCTTGTTGGGCCCACCCCTCATTTTTGTGTACATAATATACAGACCTGGAGAAGAGGAGCAAGTGCATTCAGGCCAGTTATGCCTTAGCAATTTAGGAGACTCATGAGCTACAGATCTGAGAGCATGCTTCCTGAAAGAGTCAGTGAAGTATACTTCAAAAAGAGCATGGAAAGATTTATATTATCTTTTAATTGTATTTTTCCACTAACTTCTTGATGTACCCTCATCTTTCTCTATTAAGTAATTAGGAGTGAGAAAGAAGCCATCGAGGCCTAGCAGCCCAGGGAAGGCATGGGGGATGTTGGACATTGCCTAAAATCTGATTCTCTGTCATCTAAAAAATGAATAAGTCACAGTTCCTGCTCCCAAGGCATTTAACAGTCTGGTGGGGAAGACAGACATGAAAATAGGCAGTTACAATATTAATGTGTAAGGTACCAAGAAATATGGAACTTGGTACTCAGGAATACATAGGGGGAAGAGTACCTGCATCTGTTCATAATCCTGCTCCCAAGGCATTTAACAGTCTGGTGGGGAAGACAGACATGAAAATAGGCAGTTACAATATTAATGTGTAAGGTACCGAGAAATATGGAACTTGGTACTCAGGAATACATAGGGGGAAGAGTACCTGCATCTGTTCATAAGAACGGGAGAGAAATCAGCAATGGCCTCTGAGAGAGCAAAACAAGCAGGAATTAGCTAAGTGGATGAGTAAAGGGGGTCACCCCAGGCAGAATGAGCGAGCAGCACATGCAGAGGCCTACGGGTAAGAACATGCTCTTCATGAAATCCAGGGTCGCTAGCGCATGGTGTAGGTGAGGACAGGAGTGGCAACAGGGGAGTTAGAGTTATCGCACCGTTTCACATCCCTGCCAAGATAGTCAGAGGGTCCTGCTGGCCATAGGAACCCTGAAAGAGTTTTGAAAAAGGAGAGGTTGTGGTCACATCTGAACCTTAGAAACTGAGGTGTGGCTGTCTTTCAGAGAACTGAGGGACAGGAACAAGACTGGGGATGGGAGCTTCTGCTTTAAAATACGGACAACATTGTCTTTCTGTTTTCCAAGACACTCAGGACTATGATGTTCCTTTAGCTTAAATCCATATATATAGTCTGATCCTGGCATTAGGTGGCAAGACGTAATTGTAACAGGTGTAAATAAGATTTTGCAATCCAGCTCTGCAGACAACCAAACTGAGATTGATGTGTTTCCAATCTTGTGCTTCTGTAAGGAGCACAGCAGCAAACAACCTTGTACATACATCTTTTAGGCACTTGTCCAATTATTTCCTTGGGATAAATTCCTAGAAACAGGTTTGGTGTTTTAGGGCTTTTGATATATGTGGTCCCAGAACGGTTTGGATGACTACAATCATGGTAGATAAACAGGTGCTGAATTTTGTAGCAATGCTGAAAGCACAGGTTTAGAAATAAAGTGTGCCGTGAGCAGTCATGCCTGGTATAAGCGCAAGTATAGAAATAGTGTGCAGTGAGCACACATGCCTAATTTTTCTCTTTGGACTTCTTTATACTGCTGGTTCTCTCCACTGGCTGCAGTAAGACTCAGCTAGATGAGTACCTAAGACTGACGGGTGTTTGTCTGTAATGACAAGGGCTTGACTGTAGTAGCAAATGGTGAGCGGCCCTAGGGAGACATCACCACCACTTGAGAGAGATCCATGAAGAGTTTATGACCCATTTGAATCCTGATGGAGCATCGCTGTCTTGACCCTCAGGGAACCAATTGTCTGGAATACTTGCTCTGTCAGTCTGAGCGATGTGTTTAGAATCCCTTGGAAACCTGGGAGCCTGATTGTTTGTAAAACACAGAGTGAATTATCAAGAAGACCTAGAGACTGGAAATATTTCATTGCCATATTCCACAGCCATGTTTGCTAAATCATCATCAAAGCCAATGTCTGATATGTTAGCTTACCCCATTCAGCTGTAAGTTATTATTGGAAAATGTGGGACAATGAATTTTTAATTGTGATGATACCAAACAAAATGATTTTGTGAGTCCTTCCCTTTTGTCTGTAGTAGGAATATTTGCTTACCATATATGTCTTTCTTTTGGCGACTGGCCGGTACAAGGTTCGAACCCTCGACCTGCTGTTATCAGCACCACACTCTAACCAACAAGCTAACTTGATGGCCCAGATGCAAATATATTTTAAAGTTCCATAAAAATATAAGCACATATATATTGTTTACTAGTAGCTGCAAAGTGTGTGCCTGTCTAGTCTTCTGAGTTTCATAAGCTGTGTGTGGAGGGGCGAGGGGTGCCAGAGGAGGTGATGCATAGCTAGGACAGAGGGAAGAGCAAGCAGACAGGGCTGGCCAACTTTGTTCTTATCCCCCCCTCTTTGCTCAGAGATCCTCTTGAGGAAAGGCGGGAATGCAGATGGAAAGGCTATAGAGTCTCACGGTTCTTTGCTTTCTGCTGCTAGGTATCCACCTCACCCTGTCCCCAAATCTGAACCCATTTTTCCCACTTCAGGTTGCTGGGTCTGTCCTCCTGGAGTGGGTGGGCGAGGATCACAGCTATAGGTCAAGGTAGAGCACTATTATGATTAGTAGATACATTGTTCAGTGCTCACTGTTCTGTGTGCTTTTTTGTTTGCTCATAAAGATGGTCTTGTTAGAATCTTCTGATTGCCTTGTGGATCTCCAAGGACCTCTGGTGAAGAACAAGGAATTTTCTGCACACAGGAAGGCTGCTCTTGGCTATTTTTAAAAGCTAATGGTTAGAACCCTCAACTAGAGAACAGTGGCCACAAAAGATTCATTAAATGTTAAAATGGTTAGCTAAACTAAAAAAAAAAAAAAAAAAGGAAAACTCCTGTATAAGTAGGTGAGGGGAAACATCAATATTGCTCATTGAACAGTCTATTCTTCTAATTTGAAAAGAACAACTATTTGTCATGGTTCTTGTCCTTGAGCTGGCAGTTACCTAATTAAATGCATATGAAATTCAAAAGGCTTTACTAAGGGACAGTAATTTTCCTGGGTTGTTTTTAAAGTTGCTGGGATGAAAGAATTATGTTGAACAGATAATGGATGAATTCTTCCATTGTGCACTGAGGTCCTGAATCGACTAATCATGCCATGGTTATTCATCAATTTGTTGCCTTATAATTTGAAATTAAAGGCACCATTTTCATTTATTGCTGACTTCAGGAGTAATGCTGTTTCCAATTTTTGAAGATTGTGACCTGGGTAGGGAAGCTGCCCCTGGAAAAGACCACAGCATAAATCAAGATCAAAGTTTTGGCTTGGAATAGGTCATTGTGCACGGATGGGACACAACCTAATTATTGGTGGTCTTTAATGTAATCTGCTGTGTAGAGTGTATGGAATGTGAAATTTTCCTGTCTGTGCTCAGTAGGCAGGGTGCTTTTGTTTTGATCTTAATTGATCCATGTATTGGTTACTGTGCCTCTTTCACCCACGTCCCTGACTCTGCCCTTTCCTGCCTTCCTCTGTGTCCAGTTTCTACCCCTTTCCGTCCTGTATGCTACATTGTCCACACTGTCTTAAAGCTGGATTGGATCTGGGATTGACTAATTTGGTTACAGGCAGGAAGTTAGAGGATTGGAGCAGAAAGAAGTTGGGGTTCTCTTTCCTTCTTCCCTGACTGAGCAGGCATTGCAGCTGGCAGTGGAAGCCCCTCTATGCTCCAGCCCTCACTGGTCTCCGGTATCACCATAGCCTCCCCTTGCCCTTCGAGGCCTGGGGGTGCCCTGGCTTCCTGCTGTTGCTCCTCTCTGAGTGCTTCCACCTGCCCTGGTTCCTTCCCCTGCCTGACCTCTGTTAATAGTCCTTTTGTTATGGTCTCTTCATTTGAACTGTCTTTTCCTCGGGGAACCTAATTCAATAGTGACAGCTCATTCAGTCAGGACATAGCAGTTGGTTTCAACCTTGGGTGTGGTTAAGAAGCCATATTCTTGGGCTCTAACCCTTAGGAGATTCAATCAGTAAGTCAGAAGAGAGGCTCAAGAATCTGCATTTTAAAGGAGCTCTCATCTGATTCTAATAGTTTGACGAGCCCTGGCCTCTGCAGAAGGTAGTATACTGAAAACTTTGACCACTTTTCCCTACACATCTATGCAAATGTACCCTAATTGGAACAGAATCAAATTGCTTTTTTTCTTTGTTCCTGTTTCTTGGTAATCAGATGTTAGATACAACCAGGATATGGTCATCCAAAATGAAATTGAGACCAATTGGTGACAGGTTGCTGGCTCTCCTTTAGCAAAGACCGTCCCCATTGCTCAGACCAAACTGCTTATAATATCACTTAATACTTTTTTTTTTTTTATCTAAAAACAGCTGGTAGTAGTTGTCTTTTGCAAGAGTCTGCTTTGTTTCAGGTAAATAGGAGAGCTGGCTGGTTTGGGGATATCACATACATTCATACTATTTAATACTTATTTAGCATCTACCATATGCAAGGCATGGTCTAGATCAGGGTTGACAACTATAGCCCTGGGCCAAATCTGGTTCTCTGGCTGTTTTTGTAAATAAAATTTTGTTAGAATGTAGTTATGACCATTTATTTATATATGGTCCATGACTGCTGTTGCCCTACAATGTCAGAGTTAAGCAGCTGCAATAGAAATTGTATAGCTTGCAAAGCCTAAAATATCTATCTGACACTTTACAGAAAAAGGTATCAGACCCTTGGACTAGATACTGGGAATGACTATATTGATAAATAAGGTGAGCATTGTCTGTCATTCACTGCTGGGGACACAGCAGTGAACAATACAACCTCAAATCCCTTTCCTTGTGGAGCACATCTTCTTGTGGGAGATAAAGAAGGCAATAAGCCAGATAAGACATAAAACATTCTGTATTGTATGATGGAACATTCCAGAAAGAAACATAAATGAGGGAAGGAGCAAACCTCAAATCCCTTTCCTTGTGGAGCACATCTTCTTGTGGGAGATAAAGAAGGCAATAAGCAAGATAAGACATAAAACATTCTGTATTGTATGATGGAACATTCCAGAAAGAAACATAAATGAGGGAAGGAGCGTAGAAAGTGTTGCAGTGGGAGGGTGCTTTGATATGCATGAGATGTCTAGGGAAGACTGCCCTGAGGGAGAGACTTTTAGCCTTGTTTTTACAGTATTCACTTCCTACTTTTGCCACCTCTTGTCTCTTCTCATTTATATCATTAACATTGTGAGACTCTACCAAATTTATATCTGAAAAGTAGAGTGTTATTTTTCTATTATTGAAGGATCCAATAAAAGAAAGCTAGGGGAAAATATGGCCTTGCAAAATTCTTTCTCCAGGAATATTATTCTCACATTTCTCTTCTTCAGCAAAGGGGCGATGTAGCTGATAGCCCAGAAAGACATTTTACTCCAGCTTCATCCCTCAATCGATATCACTAGTACTGGTAGCTCCGGGCAGAGGTAGAGAATGCTGTTGTGGGAGATTGTTTATCTTTCGAGGACATAGTCATTACCATTTACTATGGTATGGGAGAGAGTTGGGGGTGGGGGCAGTTACCAGTATGGTTCAGGACATTGGTGAATTTATTGCTGGCTCATGGTCAAGTCCTTTCCTGTGTTGTGTTAAGTGATAGGAAGTGCCCTCACTAGATAATATTTGCCTCCCATTCCCCTTTGATTGCAAAATTTAGGTAGAACGCTGCCATCACATGGCTGATGATTACATGCAATTGGAAACATTTCAAGAACAATTGCATAGTGCAAAATGCAAGTACATTCAATAAAGTGTAGCATAACATGATTATCCTGTAAAGTGAATCTTCTTCCTGGTCCCCTCCACTATAGTAAATGCCTTGCTTGCATGGCAAAGAACACTTATTTAATTTTATTCTGAATTGTCCACTGTAGTGTGACTCTGTATTATTAATCCCCTTTTGCTTTGATTTGTTATGTTTGAAATTTCTTCTACTATTGGAAATTTAGCTTCATATCTACATTGTTATTTTATGTACCAAAACCTATTAGATTCAAAATAAAAAAAATCATTTTTAGCAAGAGAATGTTGAGAAGTAAGAGTTAAAAAAGAACCAACTCCCAAGGCATTTTTATATGCTAGATTATTGTTCTGCAGTTTTCATTAGTTAGATTTCTAAAGAACAAATTTAAAACAAAACATTTTCACTAAAGGAAAAATGTATTTAAGACATTTCAAGTCTTAGATTGTGCTTACAGATGTGTAAGGAAACTTCAAAATATATTAAAGTATGTCTAATGCTCACATACTACATATTATTTAGTTTATCAAAAGTTTCTAGTGACAGTCTAAACTCAATATGAGGCTTAAGGTGCTCAATAATAATAATTTAATTTGGAATCTTCTTTGCCTTCTAAAATCCCTCTGGCCACTTAACAGAATGCAATAAAACATAATTGTAAAACATGTAGCATGCCTTCATATTTCTACATTTCTAAGGTGTATTTTTCTTTAATCATCTATAAATGCATATATGAATAATTTGAAAAAAACTCCAGTTTGCTATTGCACTCTTTTTTTGCTGTGAAGTATTGACCTGTTCTTTGGTGAATACTAGGAATAAAAATTAGAGAACATATTAACACAGTAGAAATAGTCCGGTTACCTTTCTGTGACCTTTGGAGTCTATTCATAAATGTCTACAATGCTCATGGTCATCAAATGACTTCATTCGATGGTTTGTATTCAAAGAAAAAAAGAGAAAAACCATCTTACTCTGAAAGGGATTTAAATCCCTTGAAGGTATTGGCACAGTAACCATGTTTACCAAATAAAGAGAAGAGTGCACCAAGATATCATCAGTCAAGTAAAATAAGAGGGTTAAAAGTGATTACTTTAAAGGAAGCAAAAAGCTAAGAAGCAAAATAATGAATAGTCTTCCAGTAACCAAGTCAGGCCATATAGTGGATGCCTCTGATCTCTTTTCTGCTCTTTGTCTTTAACTGGGCTTAGCAGAGCCCTTTCAGGAAGGGGAAAGAAGCACACTTTAGTACCTTAATCCCTTTTCAGCCAGAGCAACTCTATTGCCAGTTGCTGGAATTCTTGAGAAGCAGTCTGGGCAGTCATTAAAGAACAGGGACTCTGGGGTCATACCTCCAGGGTTCAAATCCTGGGCTGTCCCTTACTAGAAGGGAGACTTTGGTCAAGTTGCTCAACCTTTCTGTGCCTCACAAGTTTGTTATGAGGAGTAAAGGAGCCAATGATTGCAAATACTGAGTTTACTTGTATTTGAATTCCTGTCATAACCTGATACACCTAGCTGCTTATCATCAGCATCAGCATTATTGTTGTTATTGTTAGGAAGCTCTCATTTGAACAGAAGATTCTTTGGCTCAAAGCAAGTTTCACAAACACTTCCCTAAACTGGCATTTCTGGCAAGCTTAGGAAGTTATTGCCTTTTACTTCTTTCAGCCCTTCTCATTAGCCAGGGGGAGGTTTTACCACCTCTCTTAGCACTAGCTAATTGTCCTTATAACACAGAGCTCACAGGCCTCAGGCTCAGAGCCTCAGGCAGGGATCTCTTCCAAGAAGAGTTTAATATCTGTTTTGTCTCAGGGTTAACACGGTTAACTGTCTATCTGTGGCAGGTGATACTGGTTTTCCAATTATGGCAGAGATAGAAAGTTTCCATTTAAATTAAAGTAATTTAAGGACAAACTAAGCAGACATAAAGAAAATAGACACCAAATGATGGTACAGGAGGCACAGGGATGTGACCCGAACCATGAAGATGACTGCATTTGGGGAATTGCTCCATGTGAGCTCAGTCTCTCCCTGTGGAGTCTGGAGACTTCAGTGGATTCTGGCCTTGTTTCCAGCCTGCAGGGTGATGTGGGACAGTCATAGGACCTCTCTGAGCTTCATTTTCCATATGCTGTTGGGACACTCACTGGCTCACTGAGATCTCTGTAACAAGATTACATGTGAAAAGTGTCTCACCCTGAGGAAGTAGTTGAAATTGCCTGGGAGTCTTTTAACTCCAAAATTCTCATTCTCTTTATTATCCATGTGATCAGCAAAGTGAAAATAATGGGAAAATTTAGTCAAGCAGCCAGATGCTTAACGTTATGCAGGTATAGTTATTGAATATGTATTTCATGAACCTAAAACAATGATTACCTATGGTGTTCTGGGATCCCTGGGCCACCTCGGGGCTGAAGTAGAAAGAGACAGATAGGCTTAACAGCTTGGTTTTAGGCTATTTTATATATTTTGTAACTTGGTAGGATTTTCCTGGGGGAGTTGGAGCTAGGAGAAGCAGGGGGGATGTTCCGCTTCTATCCAAAAAAAAAATTAAAATCCATTCCAAAATACTGAATCTTAAATTTCCTGTATGTCTTTGTTGCCAGTCTTCTCAACAGCCTTTCTTCTCCTTTTACTCAATATTTGGCGTGTTTAGGGAAAATACTAGTTAAACATTTTATTCTTTTCATAATTTGGAAGGTTCGAATTTAGGATACCTTTTTATCTTAGATTCTATAGCTGTTGTAGTTCCTGTCTTTGTAATGTGATAACCAAGGGGACAAAAATAGTACTTCATCCTTACCTTCTCTATCAACTGTAATGACAGTTTCCCAGATTATGGTGTTGTGACTTGGGATCACGTGATTTTATTTATTAATCTTTTCCCAGTTTAATATTGGCAGGTGCCAGCTTCAAAGTAACAAGGCCGGAGACAGGCTGAGTGGGGCACTAGAAGTAACACATGACATCAGGAGTTGTAGGAGCTGATTCTTGTCCTCTGCTCTTGTGTACTGAGTGGGTGATCTTGGAAAAGTAAGGGCATCTCTCTGGACCTTAGACTTCCTGTTAATAAAGCAAAAAGATTGGGTAATGTAACATTTGAGTTGCCTCCAAGATCAAGAAGATAATGATTTCTTTCTATCTATCGGCTCAAAACTTAATTGGATATAATAACCATTCTTTCCCTGTGATCTTTGCTAAGGTGATGGGATGTCACATGAGGTAACATATGTGAAAGCACCTTAACATTGTAGGCATGGTGTGTATAATACATAGTTATGATACCAACGTGATGTACTGTTTCTACAAAACAGAAGTTTTAGTCCTAGTATACTCTAGGGTCTCTTGAAATACAGAGACCAGGAATTCCACACATTGAGTGAGCATTATAATTATCTAAAGAAGCATGACTGAAATAAGATATTGGGCCTACAGGATTCCTGTGGGCTGTGCCTGAAACAAATGTGTTTCTAAAATATTCCGTGGGAAATTCTAATGTGGAATCAGAGTTGAGAGCACTGATGGGTACTTCTGTTGCCTGAATGTCTGTGTCCCTCTAAAACTTATATATTGGAACCTAAAACCCAATATGATAGCATTAAGAGGGAGGGCCTTTTGGGAAATGATTAAGTCACCAGGGCTCTGCCCTCATAAATGGAGTTGGTGCCCCTAAAAAAGAGGCTGAAGAGAGATGCCTTCCCTCTTCTGCCATGTGTACGCAGCAAGAAGGCGCCATCTTGAAGCAGACAGCCAGCCCTCTCCAGGCACTGAGTTTGCCTCCAGAACTGTGAGAAATAATTTTCAATTATTTATAAGTTATCCAGTCTAAGGTATTTTTGTTGTAGCAGTTCCTCCACAGGCTTTGGAGTTTCTCTGATGCTGAGCAAGTTATTTAATCTCCTCATGCCTGATTCCTCATCTCTAAAGTGGGTTAACTCTTCAGGTTGCTATAAGAGTTAAACTAAGGTATTTTTGTTGTAGCAGTTCCTCCACAGGCTTTGGAGTTTCTCTGATGCTGAGCAAATTATTTAATCTCCTCATGCCTGATTCCTCATCTCTAAAGTGGGTTAACTCTTCAGGTTGCTATAAGAGTTAAGTGAGATATTTATTGGATATCCATTTGTCCCAAGGTGGGTATCACGTAGTAGATGCTATTATAATTGTCCCTTTGGGTTGGAGAAGCCCTGAGTCTACAGAAAGTAGAGAACCAAGAATATTTGGGGTATCAGTCATCACACAGATAACAAGTTCAATGATCTTTGATTATTTTCCTCATTATCGCTAAAATTTGTAGCTTGGTCTTTATTTTAGCCGTATCATTAGATTTAATGTATAATTCAACATGTTTTATTTAATAAATTAGTTAAATGGTGATTGTTATGATTTGGGCTTCAGTTGAGTCCTTGAGGCAATATTTGCTGATGTAAAAATATTAGGTAATGTTAAATACTCATCAGAAAGATTAAAATATTAATATGCCCCTCTTTTTCAAATTTGTATCTCCTTAACTATAATTATCCATATTTCTTTTTATGTAACTTATAATTTTAAATTAATTACAGCACAAGTTTAATATAAATACATGTATTTTTTTTTACTTGCTTGGATGTTTTAAGTCAGTTATTCTTTTAAGATTTATGTGAATGTCTGGAATTGATACCAGGAACATGATTGCCACCCAATTCAAATGTAACATTTAGAGCATACAGTCTTTTTCCCATTATAGTGATAAATGTAAGATTAATATTTGAATTTAAACCAAAGTAAAAGGCATTATATTTAGTGATACACCTATTTATATTTATATTTAGAAGTGATATGTTCTTAATTAGCAACAATTAATGATATAATTAAAATCCTAAAATTTTTAATCTCTAGTTACCCATTTTTGTCACTTGTTACTCCTTTTCTTGGGTTTACTGTGACACTTAATTCTAATTTTGAGGTATTGTCCTGAAAATGTTTTCTTCAGCACCACCTAGCCACAATAACACTGCTACAATCCTGCTGCACCCCTACTCACCCGCCCCTTCTTTTCCTTGGGTGATGCGTGAGCATGCTTTCTTCTAGAATCTTATATAGGAATAAACAAAATTAAAGTGAACGGGAAGCTTAAAGTTGTAATTGCTTTTATCTACATATAAGCAACATAAAAGTGTGCAAAATGCTTGAATAATTTCCTCTGAATTTAAAAAGTTTATTTTAAGTGGGTTAACTGAAAATACGGGCTGGGTGGTTCATATTCACCTTAGAAGGACCTTGTGCAGGAGAAATTTGGATGTCAGTTGCAATCCTATGAAGCACTTTAAACTGAAATACCAAAAGGGCCCCCCGTGACTGTGTTTCTGTGAGAGAGATGCTATACTGCACCTTCTTAGTGGATGACCTAAGGTCACTTCCCTATTTTTCTTCCTAATAGAGTCCTGTTTTCTGTAGGCATTTCCCCCTTTCCCATGTGATTAAAGGAAAATGATTCCTTTAATCTAGGGGTCTGTCCTGGCATGAAAAGACCACAAGTCAATAAAACAAGTTAAGGTAATTACAATGCAATCAGTACTAGAGATGAACGGCTCTGCAGTTATCTCTGGAAGCTTCCACAGTGATCACTTTATTCATGTGGTCTTATTGTGGCCATGCTGCTGTCTGAGTTTGCTGTCCTTGCCATGAACTTTTATGTGCTCACAAGGCAAATTTCTATAACTTCCTGTGAATACAGTTTCAGAAAATCTGATACATTTCTTTGGTATCCCTTAATATTAAGCACTATCTCTGCCCTTTTACCAGTAGCCAATTATTCCAAATCTATATACCACTCCATCATCTACTCTGCTCAGTGTTTTTTTTTTTCCCTTAAAACCATTACCCTGTCAGAATGTTTTACATATTGATCAAAATTTGTCAGTACATTCTTTGAAGGTTTACAGCATATCAGTTTTCTCTGCCATACTAGTTAGGAACCCTTAACCAGCCCCTGAAAAGTGAAGGTGGTTGGCAAGTGGGTGGGTGGAGGAGTAAATGTGCAAATAAATGAACTAGTTTTAAAAAGAAAACTCAAAGAGATTGTGGTAGGCTAAATGACAGCCCCCCAATATGCCCATGTCCTAATTCCTGGAACTTATGAGTGTTACCATATGTTGCAAAAGGGATTTTGCAGATGTGATTAAGTTAAGGATCTTGAGATGGGGAGATTCTCCTGGATCGTTTGGGTGGGTCCCATGTAATCACAAGGGTCTTTATAAGAGGGAAGCAGGAGAAGTCAGTCAGAGAGTGGGCCATGTGACAACAGAAGCAGAGATTGGAGTGATGTGATTTGGAGATGGGGGAAGGGCACACAAGCCAAGGAAGGCAGGCAACTGCTAGAAGCTGGAATGGAAATGGATTCTCCCCTTTGAGCCTACAACAGGAACCAGCTCAGCTGAGAGCCTGACTTTAGTCCAGTGAAACTGACTTTGGACTTCTGGCCTCCAGAACTATATGGCAATAAATTTGTGTTATTTTAAGCCACTAAGTATATGGTAATTTGTTACAGCAGCAATAAGAAACAAGTACATAGGTACAGAAACTTTTAAAATGTGAATTAATGAATTCTGAAGTCAAACTGGACTACAGTTCTGTCAGCTCAGAGTGTAATGCTCTCTATACCCCATCATATGGTCAGGATGCCAGTAATTGTGGTCTTGACCCTTCTGATGAGGTTTATATGTTGTGACAAAGCCCCAAGGAACAGGACTTGGATAGAATTTGCTTGACCTATTTCTTTGTTTTCTTAAGTTTTTTGTTTTGTTTCATTTTATTCTAAACAACTGGATTCTTTCTGTGAAGGAACAGTTTTTTTTTCACCACCTAGACACCTTTCTGTGCAACTTTTCCCATCATTTCTTTTCTCTGATTTCTGTTTCACTCTTGCATGATCCAGTGCTCTTTCTTTGAGAAAACATAAATAAAACTGCCTGAAACTGAGCTTGACTTTCCTTTTGCCAGTTCTTTCTTTTGACTTCCAGGAAAAGAGAAAGGTAGTTTTTTCTCCTTATTGTGATTTTTTTTGTCCTTATTTTCAAACTTTCTCATGTCCAGGAAAGTCCTACACTGCTTTATTGCTGCATTGTACCATGATGTGTTGAGCTTTTAAGAATGTGCAGAATGGAATTCTGGACTAATAGCTCCCGGTAGTAGTGTTCTGTAACACCTATGATGCTTTGACAGTCTCCTACTTATCAGTTGTCACATTGGTGCACTGATTTGTTAATGGAGAAAAGTATCACTTTACTATTTTTATGAACATTTTTGTGAGGTTCCACCCAACACAAACTGCATGTTGGGTAGCTTTATGATAGTTAACTATTGAAATATTCCACAAAATCTGGGAGTGACTACTAAGCAATAGAAAAATATAATGAGCAACAGAGCAATTCTAACAGACCATTTGGCAAAGAGATTGTTTCATTTTAATCTTTGCTGCTTTTCTCATTTATCAGTTACAAAGATTACAAATGTCAGTCCTAGGATAAATACTATCCTTGGGGAAGTTTAGTTATATATGCATTTGTCATAGGAATTGATTTTCAAAAGTCCTTAACTAGGCTTTGTTTTGTGGGTCTTCAAACATAACTCCAAGAAGAAAAGGAATTGTAAATTGATCAAGCCATTTGATTTTTAAAAATATAATGTTGACTAACAAATTGAATCTAAGAATGTAAGAATTTATATTATCCACTTAAAATTGACACACTGCTGGAACAATATACTTTGCCCTGAAATTTATTATTATGAGATGTCTGTACAGCTATGCTTTACAAATTTTGTTGTGAATAAGAATCATTTGGAGTTACTTAATAAAATATTAGTTTGTGGATCTCTTACTACACAGATTTTATTTCAATCAATTAATGAAGGACTCCGCAATCTCTCTCTTTACAACTCTGCAGAGAATTCAAAAATTCTCAGACCACACTTTAAGAAACATTGCTATATATAACCCATCAATAATCAAAATACTGAGTGTGTGCTATGAAATTATTTTAAGAAATTCCTTAAAGTCTTTTCAGAAAAATAGTTGTTGGAAACATGGTTTGCCATATATAAGATATGCTGTGTTAAGTTACAGAACACTTTTGAAAAAGGCTTAATCTGTATTAAGTGAGCCTGTGGCATTTGTGAGGTTCTGGATTTCACTCAAGTTTGTAGCAGTGCAGACGGCATCCCTTAGATGTGGTTGTAATGCATTTAGCACAATGACAGGGAAACTGGCAGATATTTCCATAAGACATACTGACTGAGAAATAGTGCTTGCTGCCAGTGGCTTGATCTGCATACATTCAGGATTTAATAGTTTGCAGTTTTTGCTTATTCACTTGTCCTAAATGCTTAATGAATAGGCTCTAAGGCTTTAATTTTCAACCAATCCTAAGTTTATTACGAAAGTTTATCAAGCAACAAACAAACTATTGCACTTATACTGTCATGTTTTTTATAAAGCAGTTTATAAAAGGTGACATCTGGCAAAGAGGCAGATCTATAAAAATCATGCTGGTGGATGTAGTGTCATTTTTTCTGCCATACACCCAGAAAGAGTAATATTATTTTGACACTCACATACATCCCCACTGTCAAGTTTCTATTTTTATAGTTAGCTTACTGCACATATCCTTAAGCTATACAAAACCTTTGGGCTAATGCAAAAAGTGACACTTCTGCATATTTATTACAATGCTATTTTAGAGGTTGACTTTGCCTGATAGGATTTTTCCAAGAACAATGTCATGTTCATGACAGTAGACATTGTTGAGAACAATACTGTTGTGCAGTTAGTCAGGAAAGGTTAGTATGAAAGGACAAATCATAAATAGCTTAATTTAATACGGCATGATTATTTCTCAATATTTGCTAGCTTTAGGGGGAGAAAAAACTGTAACATAACTCTGATGAACAATTCCATAAGTAGTTAGAATCTCAACTAATACTTTACTAAGCATATGCTGTACCCTGGGATCCAGCAACTCTTCTCCTAGATTTATATCCCATAGAAATGAGCGTGTTTGTCCACTAAAAGGATGCAGAAGAATGTTTATAACAGCTTTATTCATAAAAGCCCCAAATTGGAAGCAATCCAAATGTCCGTCAGCAGAATGGATAATTGTAGTGTACTTACAAAGTGGAATATTTCACAGCAATAAAATCATACCATGTACTTCCCCATGCAGTAACATGTATGCTGAATGGAAGAACCTGGACACTAAAGAGTACGTGCTATATGATTTCATACATGTGAAACTCAAGAACTGACAAAACTAATTTATGTTAGTAGTTAGAATAGTGGTTACCTATGTGCTTGGGGGAGAAGTGAAGGGAGTTTATTGAGGGTATTATGTGGGAAGGGAAAGAGGGAGTCTTCAGGGGTGATGGACACATTATGTATTGTGATATGGGTGGTGGTTCCATGTGTGTATGCTTATGGGAATGTGCAGAGCTGTACACTTATTACTGGCCCACTTTACTATATGTTCTGGCTGTGTATTGCTGTGCAGCAGACCACTCTAAAACACAATAGCTGAAAACTTATTACATCCCACCATGTTGTGGGTCAGGAATTACAACAGGGTGTTGCAGGATGACTGGCTTATCACAGTTCGAGGAATGTCTGGGGCCTCAGCTGGGATGACTCAAATGGCTGGAGGTTGGGTGGACATCTCTTTCCGTCTTCACGTGGCTGTCTTGGGCTTTCTCAGAATGTGGTAGCCTCAGCGTGGTTAGACTTCTTGCCTTAGAACCATTCGGGCTTTAAGAACTAGTGTTTAAAGAGTATAGGTGGAAATACCAGTTTCTTAAGATCTGAGCTCAGTAAATTCTGCTGAATTCTATTGGTGAAAATCTGACTAAGCCCACCATACTCAAGGGGAGGGAGCATACACTCCCCACCTATCAATGGAAGAAATGTTGAAGATTTTGTGGCCTTTATTCTGCTGCACCATATGTGTTATATTCAATTAAAGAGTTAAAGTTTCGATCAGTCTCATTACTCTCAAAAACTTTCTTCTGTGTGGGAAGCTATTGTAAAATTTGAGTCTAGTTCCAAAAACACAAACAACAAAGGAAACCCTTCATTTAAAATCACAGTTTTCATCACATCGTGCTTCTCCTTCTCCATTTCCCTTTGAGGTTAAAAATTCTATGACTTTTTCTTATTTTATTTGAAGTTTCTAGGCTTTGAGTTTCATCCAGGCTTGGGTGAACTTAGACTTTTATTTAATCATTCACGGCCTAGAGTTAACTGTCAGATTGAAGCCAGATAAGGCTTCTGATGCTGCTGAAATCCTTTGCTCCTTTTCATTTATGGATAATGAATTTTCCGCCTATAGTCAAAGTATGATTTTTTAAAAAAGAAATTCTATGTCTCTTACTAATCATCTATCAGAAATATGTTGCCCAACAGGCCTCTTTGTAAAGATCATTATTAAGAGATAAGAGCAGGGTAGCCGCATTTATGCAGTGAGACTTTGTATGAGATTGACTGAAAATGTTTATGCAAACTAAATAAAGCTGGAGTGAAAGCGGAGCCTTTTAAACTGTTCGACTTCTTTCGAATGTGACACTGATGTAGACAGCTTGGGAAAGCAGTGTGAGCACACAAAAAGCTACATTATCAAAAGTATCAAAAGGCTTTAACACCAGTGCACCAAATACTTCTAGCAAAGATAATTGCTGCACCCTCGCCTGGTGTAATTTGGGCCAAGAGAGGCACTTGAGCCTGCTCTTTAAACAACATTGTGCATCTCATTTGAAGAAGTTTCTGGGGCCATATCTCATTTTGTGCCAGTAACTTCAAAGTCCATTTTACAGAGTCAAGATTAGAAAGATCTAACCTCATCCTCTCAGATTTTCTTTTTAATTAATTACACAACGCTAGCCTTTGCTCTCCCTGCCCGGAAACCCAGAAAGGATTTGTGCTGTCATTCCCTATCACTATATTTTCAAGACTCTGCTTTTGTTTGTCACTTACAGAGCTTTGTGGTATATAAAGCTGTCAGCCCAGCACCACAGAAGTATCACTTCAGCAAAAGAGAGTTGTTTGCACTTTACGTGACAACCTATTTGTATGAAGTGCCAGGGTTTGAACTAAATATACCACATGAAGTCTGCGTTATATGTGATGGAATCTTGTTTGTAGCTCTTGTCGTGTGGTGCTCATACTTGTCCCCCACCAGCCTCTAACTGAGTCCCCATGTTCTGCTCATGTGACTGTTTTTAATAGATCCTTACGATGTGGACAGTATAAATGCTGTTTGTGTTGCTTCAGAGGGCACGTAATTTTAGAGTGAGGGTCCCCATGTTCTGCTCATGTGACTGTTTTTAATAGATCCTTACGATGTGGACAGTATAAATGTTGTTTGTGTTGCTTCAGAGGGCACGTAATTTTAGAGTGAGGGTTTTGACACGTTAGCTGACTCTACTGATCCCTGACTCGTGAATACTGTAGAGAATTCATAAAAATGTATGTCAAGGAAGGTGCTAATGTACATACCTGTGTGTGTATTTATATCATATGTAAAGTCTAATGCATGTGTAAATGTGTGTGAATAATATGCACGTGTAAATCAGTGAGTACAATAGGAGCATGACCTTAAAAATTGGCTGTGTTCTAATCCGTGATCCTCTACTCTCAAGCAATATGACCCTGGGGACAATAAGCTTGTTTGAGTCTGTTTCTTCATCTGCAGTTTGGGGTAAATCATACCAAAATGCACTGGGTTATTGATACACTGGAACTATGTGTGTCCTATCACAAACACCAGTCAATCCCAGTGTTCTCGTTACTATCGCGATTAGTACATTTTCTCTGTCATGAGTTGAGCTGGTTTGTTCTCTGCAGAAGATTTTGTGACTTTAAAACATTTTCAAGACTTAGTTGTTCATATTCACATTGTTAGCAGGTCAGTACACATATATATGTTTGGTACCTGCTTCATGTAGATATTCTTCAGATACAGTCTGATCTCAGAAGCTAAGCAGGGTCTGGCCTGGTTAGTACTTGGATGGGAGATATTCTTCAGATGCAGTGTTTTCATCATACTTCTCAAAGGTGGTCGACAGGCCAGCACTAGCAGTTTAGATCTTACTTAGGAGCCTGTTCAAAATGTGGGCCTGTTCCAGATCTATTAAATCAGAAGTTGCATTTCAATGTTTATTTCTTTTCACACTGAAGTTTACAAAGCACTTTTCCTAGAATGGCCACTGGTTTTTGAGTTGGTTCTAATGGAGTTCTTTAAAGGTTTTTAACCACAATGATTAGTAAGAAATACATTGCATGCAATTACCCAGTACAGGGGAACATACACACTCATGAACACATATAATTAAAAAAAAAAAGTTTCAGCAAACAATATTTACCCTTGCTGTATGCTAAGTACTCAGATATTTTTATTGTATTTCAATTTAAAACATGTGGGTCATGGCCTACTAAATTGATTTTGTAACAGTTTATAAAGAACTGTTACACCATATGACCTTGGGCAAGTCATTTTTTCCTCCTTAGGACTTGGTTTCTCAACTGTGAAAATGTGTGGGTTGGACCGATTGATTTCAAATGTCTCTCCACTTGAACTCAGGTTGAGTAGAGATACTCTATGAAATGTGAAAATCCACCGCTGGACTACATTTAAGAAAGGGCTTGCTTATTGGTTATTGTACATGTTGTTTCACTGAGAGAGCCTGAAGGAGCACATATAAACAGTGGCTCACAAATCACAGACTTTGCATAATAAAAGCTTACAGCTCAGGGTGATAGACAGCTCTACGTGGGCAATTATGTGATGGTCCTAAACATGTGTCATTATTTAAAACAAACAAAACACAACTGTAAGCTTTTAAAATGTGCATACTTTGTTAGTATGTAACTAAAACATAATGAGTTAAAATTCTTTTCCTGACTAATACACAGTCAGAATATTAAGCAGTCTTGTGTTTGAAAAAAAAATAGTAACTACACAGTAGAGAAACTGGATAACATCTTGACCAGTGATCATAATTCACATCACCAAAAATGGGTGCATGGACATTTGTGTGCCTCCGAATGTGTGATACTCAGAAGGGCACAATATGACCAATATGTTACTCGGGTCAGGAACACATAACATGAATGTAATTTCAAGGACCACTCCCTTTTGACCTTGCAGAACACCTAGCATCCTCTGAAAATCACCCTAGAATACAGACTCAGATGTCAACAAGATGTTTGGACATACCAGCGGGGCAAGAGTCTTTAGATGACAAGTCATGGGCATTGCAAAAGCCCCAAATCCACAAAATGCCTTTTTTAAAGCTATGGCCTCCCTTTCCTGTGGCAGGAGAATGTTGGAGGGGTAAGAAAAGGGTTTTTTTGCTTCCGGATTCCAGAGCAGTGGGTGCTCAGTAATTGTTAATTATCCTGCAGAAGACATGTCCTTGTCCTCAAGGAGTTGCAGCATTATTGATGAAATAAGACACTTGGATGTGAAACCAACTCTAAGTGTTTGTGATTAAATACCTTTAAACATTTTTTAGTAATTAATGTGTGGTAGGAATCTGGGGAACCAAGAGACCATTGTGGTTGTGGGAGAGACTTGAGTGGATGTAAGAAGTTGGAGAGCACTGAGGAAGTGTCTCCCAGGATCTATATAAAGAGCCACCTAATGCCTCTATATTAAAAGAAAAAAAAAAAATGAAACAGGGAAGGAAGCAACTGAGGCACAGGATTTCAAGTGATTTGCTGAAAAATCAGACCTCAGGGTCTGATGGAGGAAGGAGTGTGACCCTTGGATCTCAAGCTGCATTTTCAAAAAAGCCTCAAGTCTCCATTAGAGGAGACTTACAGAAATGTTCTAGAGGGAATGCAAAAAGGCTTCACTCATACCACTTGAACACTCACCTACTATGCACTTTGAATGTAAAAAAAAAAAAAAATTAGCTCTGTCATTATCTTGTGATTGTTATAATTACTTTGCATTTTATTTTTTAGTGTTCAAAGTGTCTTATGTTAAAATAGACCATATTTCTTTGGACCTCTGGTTTTATTTTATTTTTTTAATATACTAGAAGCCTCAAAAGTGGAAATAGAAGTCTCTCTTGTCCTCCCAGAGTCTCTATCCATCCCCACCCACCCCTGTAATGACATCTTTTTGCAAAGTGTTTCATGTACCTGGTAAGGTAGATTTCTTCCTCTCGTTGCCACTCCTCCCCCATCCTAGATAAATGGTTCCAAGCCTTCCACTGCAAGCGAAGTTGGTGTTTAGTTTATTGGTAATTAATTGCTAGCACTTCCTTGACAGAACATAATGGAACTACAGAGCAATCACTTAGAAACGGAAACAACTGTCAATTATCACTCTAATGAATCCTGTTTACCAGAGGTGACTGTGCTGAAGCTCCCAGAAGCCTGGCTGGTGCACAACCTTCTGTGCATAGAAAATGGATATATTAAATACTCCATTTTTGTACTGGCATGTGATTTGTGAGATAGTCATTCTTGTGGCCAGGCTTTAAAGCGGCCTCAGTTGCGGGTTACAGTGAAGAATTTTGGAAATATTCTCAGAGCTAGTGATTAACTCCTTTCTGTCAATATTGAATATAAGCAAACAGAAGCAACCATTTCTAACATTAACAAGTTTAAATAGTATATTTGCGGTGATAAGTTGTTGAGGTGACCATGACAGTGAGGTAATGGATGACATTAATTGCATCATGTGTAACACGGGCCCTGTGCTGAACATTTCATATGCATCATCTCAGGTCTCAAAACAATTCTGTTTGAGGAAAGGCAAAGTTTGTGGAAAGGCAAATTTGTGGCTCTTATGTACATGTAAAATGAACATGTGTCAAGATTTTATTCAGCTCGTTAATTGATGAGAGACTGAGTACGATGTTAAAATCAATCCAAAGAGCATTTGAAAGGTATATATACATATACTTGTACAAGTACATGCAATTTAAGAGATTGTTGGATTAGACCCAGAAAGGATAATGTCCTCCTGGTCTATAATGGCCAAAATTACTCTCTTTCCTCCATTGTAAAATAGCCCTGTGAATAGAAAGTCAAGCCCAGCAATGGGAACACTACACTGAAGGAATGCAGTAAACTTGATTGCCTGTTTGCAGGTTTCAGACACATTGCAAATGAAGAAACTGAGGTTTTGTGCTTCTTAACCAAGTAGCGTGCTTATGGTTATAGGAAGAAATGGAATTGAAACTGACTGAACTCTGGCTCTTTATACAGGCGGCAGTATGGTTATTAACAACAAGAGCTCAGTAAACACATGGATTTGGGTTCACCTCCTTAGGTCTTTGGGCAAGGTAATTACTGTGCCTTTGTGTTTTTCATCTGTGAAGTAGTGTTGCTAATAGTATTTACCTCAAAATGGCATGTGAAGGATTCAGTGAGATGACACATTAAAGCACGGCACCTATGCTCACCACACAGTGATCCCTCAGTAAATGTGTGTGCTGACCCTGCATGTGTCTGTAATAGCACTGCCTTCCTTCTTGATTGGCTGTGGCTGCCTTGAGAGTCTGGGAACAGGCTGCATATCAGCTCCAGGGATCACCATGGCAAGGAACCAACTCTGTCCCAATCTTTGTCCAAGATCATGACCAGCTTCAGCTAACCACAGGGATAGATTGGTGTTATAGTACCGGGGAAGTGCCTCTTTCCCTGGGAGCAAAACAAGAACAATGCAGTGTAACTCATAAAGTGTTTGCCCCTGTTATTTTATAACAAGACTCTGAGGGTACATGGACTCTGATGTTTAGGATCAGTATCATCTGGTGATACTTGTAGCAGGTGTCATTTTAAAAAAAAGTACTTAAAGGAATGGAAATCATCATGTTGAAGGGACACTTGCACTCCCATGTTCACTGCAGCTCTTTTATAAAAGCCAAAATATGGAATCAACCTAAGTGTCCATTGACGGATGTCTGCATAAGGAAAATATGGTATATATACACAATGGACTACTACTCAGCCATAAAAAAAGAATGAACTTCTGCCATTTGCAGCAACATGGACAAGTTGGGGGAAAATTATGTTAAGTTAAATAAGCCAAACAAGGAAAGAGAAATACCACATGTTCTCACTCATAAGAATGAAAGAAAGACGGACAGAAAAGACCACAACAATACATTGAAATTTCAGAAGAAGAGAACAAACATGAAGATACTAGAGATGGTGGGGAGGGAGGGCAGAAGTTTGGGGAGTGATATGTTGGGTAGAGGGCATAAAGAAAAATCATGATTTGTGATAATGAATATACTAATAATAAATAATAAAATAAAAAATTCAACGCTTCAACACCATCCCCATCCCCAGGGATTGTTAAAACTTCTGTGGATTATAAAGAAAATCATGAACATTTAGAGAACAGGAAGAATTGAGAATAGGAAGAGTTTAGAAAAATCAGAGAATGGGAGAAGCTACAAAGAGTAAGACCACTCTTTTTTAATTAGCTGAATTAAAGCTACAATTGGAATAAAGAGACATTTGAGGGCAGCTTGCAAACAGAAAGAGTATATTTCATTATTTCTATAGAAACATGTTTTGGATATTCCAATAAATTTATAATTGAAAAAAAAATGTACTCAAAGTAAGTTATCAGTGTCACATGACCCATCGTAGACTAGATTTTCCATGATGGTGAAAATCCAAGCACAGCATTTAATTCTTCCTCAAGCTCATTATTCCCTTGATTCAGCGAGGATAGATTTGAAATGTTCAGGACTCATTGTGTGAATATTTTCTCACTCTCTTAATTTAGGCCGATGAGCTATTACAGGCATTTCCATGAATCTTGTCTATTGGAATTAGGGGGTGCTGACCTACAGAAATAAGAGGTCAGCTGACAAAATGATGTGTGCTTGGTGAACTTGCTGTCTTTTCTAGTTCTAATAAGACTTCTCTATAGATGTCTAGGAAGTTTGAATTTTTTTGAGTAGGTGCTTTACTGGAGACACCCTCTTTAGTTCCTTCTTATCTGTGAGATGGGAGCATTATTGAAGTTAGCGTGTCTGCATTTGGTTGCTCAGGTATATTAATAATTTCTCTTCGTGCTCGCATCTTTGTGTGGGGAAGAAGGAAGAATTCACGTCAAAAGGGGCATGGTTTCTTGATTTGGAAGTTTTCAAGAATGCATAAAAATAACCAGCTCTGCCTTCACAGGCTTAATCTGTAATTAGATTTTGCCTAATTACAAAAGAAGTGCAGCATGTAGATCTTACTGCTGTGGTTGGGATGGAGGAAAATACTCCCATTATCAATCCTCTGTGATTTCTTGTTACTGATAATGGAAACAATATGTCTGTACTTTTTGAGAGCTGACAAGCACCAAGTATATTTATAAACATGCCAAATGTGTTTAGTGTTCCTCCTACATACTTCCATAATTTTGTGAAATTGTGTAACATGTTTCTGTTTCATATTTAGAATTATTACCTTGTAAACTCTCTTACCATACTGTGAGCAGTACAAAGAAACCCATTTTAATTTTGCGCATATATGGTTGTAAGAAATTATTATGGACCTCTGTTATCAAAAGGCTGAGCTGTTGCTCCTGGTGGAAATGAGGTGGACTGAGAGAAGGAGTTGGGGAACCTCTCAGTCGAGAGACATGTAGCAGGCGTGCAAATGATAGCTTAGTAACTTGAATCAGGATTCCCCAAATCTGTTTTATAATTTCTGTCCTTCATGAAAAGGCTACAGACTGTGTTCAGTATTTTAGCTCAAATTTCTATTCCACATAGCCTTGACTTCCTTAAAGCAAATATATTTTCTATTTCACTCTGTTTCCCCAAGCAAAATGGGACTTAAGTCACCAGTGAAATGTTGCAGAATGTATTGACTTAGGAGAGATATATTTTCTAATTTTAACTTCTTTGGAAGTTTAGTTGATGCAAATACTTTTCACTGCAGTTTGCTGAGCTCTGTGTACTCTAGTTCTAATCAAAAGTCAGACTAAGTCAAGAAAAGAATCTGGAGTCAATAAAATCCTCCTTTCTATCTGTGCCTGTTCTCCTTCATAACAGTGATATGTCTTAAACCTGTGCATCTTAAAACCTCTCATGAAGACATACCACGGTACTAAGTGTAGGTTTTCTTTAGAAAGTAGTGGAGTTGTTTTAATTGTATAGTCATTAACTGACTGACTTTGCTTTTTCCAAAATACAACTTTTTAAATTAGTCAGTATGACATTTATAAACATTCAGAATTAAGGTAGACCATAAGCAATGCAGGCTCATTAAATTTAATAAAGTTCAATAAAAATTCTAAATTTAAAAACTGTCTTCATAAAATAGTGTGTTATTGCCAAAGCATTAAATAATGCATTGGAGTTTAAAATTATTAAAAATTATAAAGTATTCATTCAGAATCAGATTTATTTTATGATTGCAGACACTTCCAAAACAAATTGAGAGTCAATTGCAATGCATTTTGATATGTAAAAGCACCATTAATTAATGCTAATGGTACTTCTCTAATGTATGTAAATACATCATGTGTATCCTAGCTCTTGGCAGTTATTTCTTACTTCTTTCTAGACAGTTTAAAGATCTTAAAATTTATTAATATTCACAGCAAGTAGAAGGATAAACACATTGTTTTGAAGCCCTTGATAAATGGCAATTGGAGACACACTTTGTTTGAGCCGAATCAATAGCTGAAAGTAGATATTAACTCGTTGCAAATAACCCATGGCTCTACATGAAACAGAACTGGGAAGAGAGACCAAGAGTTCAAAATGATGTTTTTGAGAGTCTCTGGAAGCCCTTTATTCCAAAGTCCATTAGATTAGATAATTTTAGGCTCACCCTACACCTATTTCATTATTTGTCCCCAACATGTTAAAGTCAGTGTATGTTCCTGTCATGGTAGGCATTATTTTTGATTCATTTTATTGGAAATAATTGACAAGGACTTTTTCAGGAATACATTGGAGAAGGAGTGTTTCCTATTTATTATGTCCTTTCATCTCTGCCTGAGCTAGAATATTCATGCTGCTGTTTTAACAGATTCCAGATTGTAAAAGTAATAATAATAAAGAATATTCTGTTTTCTTGCAAACCCTACCCATATATCCAAACAAAGGGAATGTGTTAGAGTATCACAGGTAAGATTTTCACCAATTTAGATATAAAATGTGACAATTGGCAGAATCAGTATATCAACATCTGGATGCTTCTCAAATGCCACAGGCTTGATAGTAGGATAGCAAAAACAAAGTTTTGTACTAAATTGGGTTTTGGCATTTTATTTTTATAGTAGACTGGATTCAGAGGTCTCTTTCTTTGAAGGCATATACAATCATCTTAGCCTGGTTGCTTGGTACAGTAAAAAGATATTGAGTATTGATGAAAATTTCAAATTTAGCTTCTAATTTAGAGTTGCCAGAAATAGACGATAAGATAAATATAAATTTCAAATAAACAAGGAAAAATTTTTAGAATAAATTTATCCCATGCAATATTTGGCAGTACTTATACTAAAAGTTTTTTGCTATTTATCTGAAGTTCAAGTGCTCTTGCTATGTTTTATCTGAAAACTATATTGTAGTTTGTTATGATAAAAGATCAGTGTTTTTTGCAAGCATGTAAACTCACACACTAGTTGTCTCATCCTTTAAATGGGAATAAAAGTAGTAGCAATCTCCAAGGTAGTTGGGAGGATTAAATGTGTTGTTACCAGTGAAGTTCGTAAAACAGTTCCTGACTTTTAGTAAGCTCTATGGAAGTGTAAACTTTTGTTCCTAGGGTGGAGGTCATTCGTTCCAGCGTTATAGATACTTTTTCTTCTGGATTTCTGCTGATACAAATCTGCTAAAAGTAAAGGAATCTTCCAGATGCAACTGGCAGCAGTTGTAGATTTACTTCAGAAATATAGGTTGGCCCAAGTGACCCCTTGACTGAAATACTTTAATGTGCTAGTGTGTTCACAGGCATTGAAAAGAGCCACAAAAATTATAACTTTTCCTTTTCAGAGAGACACTTACTAAATTTATTATTATATGAGGCATGCTCTGGAACCTGTGTGTGCCTAAGTAAAGAAGTAGAGAAGGTTAAAGGAGACAGACAAGAGCCAAGGTGCAGGTCACAATTAGTAGTATCAAATTGAAAGTAAGCTTGGTGAGTAGTGCAGGAGTTCCCCTTATGCCACACAAAGTCACCATGATGTTGGCAGGTGTTTTAATGTCAACCATTCTTCCTGACTATTAATCTCTGATCCTCCAACAAGTGCTAAGTACTAGGTGTCCCTTCCTCCAGTCCTTGTTTTGGGAGGGAGCTGTTTGTAGAAGTAAGAGTAGGTGGGTTATTATGCTGTAACAATATAAAAATCTCAGTGACTTAACCAACTGTGATTTATTTCTCATTTTTACAAAGCCCACAGTGGTTCCAGGTGATTTGCCTGGCTCTCCTCCAAGGGGTGGCTCAGATGTTTTGTCTGCTGCTGTATGATGGCACCTTTATCTCATGGTTTTAGGGTTCATGACAACTGGGGAAGAGAGACATGGACAGTGGCACATGGGCCCGAAAGTGGCACAGATCAGCACTGTTCACAGCTGTGGGCCAGAACTGATCATGTGGCCCTGTCTGACTGCAAAGAGGGCTCTGAAACATAGCCTTCTATGTGTCCAGCAATGGGAGAGAACCCAGAATGATTAGTGAACGCTGGCTTGCCACAGTGGTAAATATTGCTGATAGACTGTGTTACTCTCTTCCACAAAGCCCAGGAGTAACTTCAGAATTCCTCTTCACTGTGTGGCAGCAGTGTTGGCAGTCAAAGCTAGCAGCAGACCTGAAACCCATTAAACACCCCATACCCCTCTCATAAGCCAGTGTAAATGCCTATTGCAGTAGGAATTTGGATGCCGTGATTAGTGTTTTAGAAATGAATGGAAATAGTTTCTTCTGATAGTCTCTGTCACAAGCTTATGTATTGACTTGAATTCACCATTACTTCAGGCTTCGTTTGATTTGGGAGAAGGTGGTTTCCAGGTTTGCCAGTTGTCAATCTTGATGACAGTATTTAAATCCTCCCTCGATTTATTTCCATGCAACAAAAAATATTAGAAGTTTTTCAGGGGCCGGCCCGTGGCTCACTCGGTAGAGTGCGGTGCTGATAACACCAAGGCCACGGGTTCAGATCCCATATAGGGATGGCCGGTTCGCTCACTGGCTGAGCGTGGTGCTGACAACACCAAGTCGAGGGTTAAGATCCCCTTACCGGTCATCTTTAAAAAAAAAAAAAAAGAAGTTTTTCATAACTGCAACTAAGAAAGGAGAAACTTATTATCAAAGCTTGAAGTAAAAGTTGAAAATTGTTTTTTGATCCCGGTGAAAGGCCGATGGCATCAAAGCCTTTTCCAGCTCAAGGCAATCTCGTGTGGGATACCTGAAAGTGCTGCTTGATGAGAAATTCACATCAGCCCCCATTTGAGCCTGACCATTTCAGTTCAGTTTTCAATTAGATGGAATTTTCTGGTGAGTGACACTTTCTTCCAATTAACTGTGATGAAGGGACCCAGCCTCAGAATGTTCTCACGTCAGGAATATGAGTTACATGTCAGTGAAATATGATTCTTGGAAGACTGGAGAATACTGAAGAAAACTTATTGAAATGGGGAGTTACATTTCAAAATTCTTCTGCAGCGTTGTTGCTCATACTGCACCCAAATTTTGTTGTTTTATTTTCTTTTGAATAGCTGTTTAGTTCATGGCACCATGCTAGGCACTATTGTGATCACAATAGTGTAAATGTATTAGAGGCATTTTCTAAAATAAAGTGAGGCACTGGAAAAAGAGAAAAATATGATAAAATATATAATCAGGTACTTAGTTGTGATTTTTAGTTTAAAAAGTCAGAGGACCTAAGACAGGAGAAATCACTCATGGTTGTAGGAAGTAACAGATCAGGGAATATTCCATTTGTTAAATATGCCCAGGAGGAGAGAGAAGAGCATCTCACACCAAATTTATAAACATTTAGTCAGAAGCTGTTTTTCTTGCCTCTCCAATAACTACCAAGCTTTCCTTGAACTCTTAGTAATTGAGGGAAAAAAAAAAAAAGAAAAAAAAGAAAATGAATGACCAGTATCTTCAAAAAGAAAAAGACAAAAACAGCATCATTCAGTTCCCACAGCATATTGATTCAAAGTGGCCTTCAGTTAATTTCTAATTGGAACCTCCTGATACTTCTTTTAAAAAGCAAAAGCAATTAAAATAGATGCAAAAAATTAGTCTGACATTGAATCATAACCACTTTAAATACATTTAGTCAATGTGGGTATTTAATTATCTCCTGAGGTCCAGAATTTTTTTCTTTTTTTAAGATTATTCCTATAGTTATTAATTGACAGGACTTTTATTAGCATTTAATGTATGGTTTGAACACTACAGAGATATTATATGAATGTTGTGGTTTTCAAACCATACATTAAATGTGTAAAGTTGAACCACTACAGAAAAATAAAGAGTAATTCATCCCCCCACACCCTCCGTCTTAACCCCTCAGTTCTTCTAACTAGAAGTAATAAGTGTTAAAAGTTAGGTGTAAATACTTTGATTCCTTTTCCTAGATGTTTATTTTGCTAAAGCCCATTAAAGACCATCAGGAACACACCTAGATTCCAAGGTGAGTTATAATGCCTGCTGCGGTAAGGGTGAAGCCACACCGAGGGAACCATGGGGGTGTCTCAAAAGGAATCATTAGGGAAGGTACACTAAAAGGTTTTGGGAGCTGGAGTTAGTTATGCTATGGTCTTAGAAGATATTGGTTAGAATTTGTTAACTAGGCAGTTTCTAGAACAGTCAGAGTTTATGAATCTGGGGGTTTTTGAGCACATGGGGCTAAATAAGCTAGTGATAAAAGTTTGGTTTCCATTCAAAAGTAATATATATGTAAGATTCTCCTGGTAAAATATACTAGCACTAATGTACATTTACTATTTTTTTTCTTGTCCTATGAAGCAGTGCTAATATCATTGTATTAGTCCATTTATGTTGCTTACAACAAAATACTGGGAACTGGGTGATTCATGAAGAAAAACGAAATTTATTGCTTACAGTTTCTGAGGCTGGGAAGTCCAAAGTCCATGTGGTGGTGGCAACAGTGACCTAGGGGTCTCCCATTGCAAGATGGTGGGAGCAGAGAGAGAGACAGACTTTCCTCTTCTTTTAAAGCCCTCAGAAGCATGCCCCTGACCACCATTTCTAATCCATTCACTACTGCACGGTCCTACAATCCAATCACCTCTTCAAGGCTCCATCTTCTAATTGCCACAATAGGATTTCCCACCCTCTTAACAGTCACAGTGGGGGCTAAGTTTCTAATACATAAAACTTGGGGGACACAATTCAAGGTTCAGTAAGTTTTGGGGGGATGTAATTCAATCCATTACAGTCATATATCACAAAATTATTTTTCTTTTAAAACACTGATTTTAGTTTTATTTGTTGATTATAAAGCTATTAAAGAATTTTAAAATAGTGCTTATAGTTAATATTTTTTTATGATAAATTATTTAAGGGAAAACAATTTCAGTGTTTTGAATGAACAAATAAGTTTCCTAAGAGAGGAGAAGCCTGAATAGGATCTAGGGATCTGGAGGAATCTGAAATGGGCCTGGAAGATGATTTGGGTACTGGAAAGATGATCTGGCTGCTCTTTAAATAAGAGCTTGGAAACAAACTTGAAAGATGGCTATTATAATAGAGGTTAGAGAGGATGGGGGCAGGATCTAGGGCCAATGGAGTGAAGTGGACAGATTTGAGAGATATCAAATGTATGACAGCAAGACTTTGCTATTGTTACTAGATTGGTGGGGAATAGGGAAGTCAGAGGCATCCAAAAGGCCTTGCATATTTCTAGATTGTGCAAGTGGGTCAATAGTAGCGGGATTCATGCTGGAAGACAGGAAAGGACTGGGTTCTATCAGTGCAGGTGGGGAGCAGACAGGGAGTTCATCACTGGAATAAAATAATGTGCCTTTTATTTCTGTGTTGATGAAAATTGACAAACAAGCATCCCTTATCCTGTGTCACCTTGTCCTACCACAACTGTGGAAGGGCATCTAGGCAAGTATCGTCCCCATCTTACAGAAAAGAAAAGAGAAGCGGGCTAAGTGACTGAGAGTTGTAAGACTATTAGGTGACACTCCTTCCATTAGAACTTGAGTCTTTTCACTCTAATCCTCTGTTCTTTCTGTCCCCGCCTTTGCCACTTCTCAAGTAAAGCTGTGATACTCTCTTGCTATTGCTCAATTATTCCTCTCCTTTGTCTTAAATTCTCTTCCATGATAGGATCTAGTGATATAACAGTGAAGAGAACATTTATTTAATAACAGAGGTAAAGCAAAGAGACTTCCACTTCTCAGAAGATGAAATACATGTACTTTTTTCTTCTTCCTCTCCTTCAGGGCAATTAAAAATCCTGGACATAACGTAGAAGACAAACATAAAAAAGATTCTGAAAGGTGGAGAGAAGTCAGACTAGCTAGGGACCTGAAGACACAAGAAACAATACAGTAGTGAATGTCCTGTATTTTACTTTTGCCCTAGATATTCCAGCCCTGGAACTAAAGAATGCCAAAGGGCACGGGCAAAAAAAAAAAAAAGTCACAACAAAAGCCTGTTCTTTATAGCCAAAGGACTAGGAAAGGGGCAGTCTAGCAATACAGAAAACTTTTAGATAATGCCTGCTCTACTCCAGCCAGATACCACACAAACACCCCTGTGGCCCATTCCCACCTTAAGCAGCAAAGTCCAAGTGGGGAGCCCAGACTTTTATGCCCACTGGGATATATTGAGAGACCCCAACCTTTCTGTCAGGTTATTGTTAGAGAAGGCCAAGGAGGGAGCTGGGACTTTCATTTCCATTAAGTGGCAAGATGTGTACATGGGGAGCCTGGATTTCCATCACCAACAGTAAAGAAGTGTCCTTCACCCCCTCGCAGGGGTGGCATCAGAAGAGGCATAACGGAAAGTCAGAACTTTCATCACTACCCAGTGGTAATGAGGCCAGCATTTCCAAGACAGGCAGATGTGGCACCATATATTTTAAGTACCTAACGAAAAGAATTACCAACCCAGAATTCTGTATCTAGTGAAAATGTCCTTCATGGATGAAGGGTAAATCATGACATTCTCAGATGAAAGAAAGCTATTCATTTATTTACTCATTTTTGAAGCTATATTCCTAATTCCAAAACAATATAAAAAGAGAAAACTGTAGACAAATATCTCTGATAAATATAGATGTTAAAAATTCCTGTATTTATACAATGGAATACTCCTCTGCCATAAAATAGAATGAAATTTTTCCATTTGTAGCAACAATGGATGAACTGAGAGGAAATTATATTAAGTGAAACAAGCCAGGCACCAAAAGAGAAATATCACATGTTCTCATTCTAAGTGGGAGGTAAAAGAAAGAAAGAAACATAACAACCACAATAGAATGTTGAACTTTCAAAAGGAGGGAACAGAACTGATACCAGAGGGGGGAAAGGGGGAGCGGAAGGGGATTAAGTGAGGAATTATTAAAAGGCCACAAAAACCAGTTACATTGTATAATGTTGTATATACTCATTATCCTGATTTCAGCATTCCATATTATACAAAGGTATTGATAGTCAACTCTGTACCCCACAGATATATACAATTATGTTTCAAAAAATAAAATAAAAATTCTTAACAAGAGTAGAAAATAGAATTCAGCAATATATGAAAAGAGCTATATAACCTGACCTAGCAGTTTATCTGAAATGAAACAATGAAATCTACCACATGAACAGCTAAGGAAGAAAAATCACATGATCATATCAATTTATGTGGAAAATGCATGTGGTGAAATTCAACACTCATTGATGATAAGGAACTAAGAAAACTAACAAAAGAGGGGCGCTCTCTCAACTTGATAAAAAATATCTGCCACAAACCTATAGGGAGCATCATACTCAGTGGTGAAAGACTAAATGCTTTCTTCTTGAGATTGAGAAAAGTCAAAGATGTCCACTTTTACCACTGCTAGTCAGCATAATGTTGGAAGGTCTAATATTTCTGTGATATTGTGATATTATAAAAAGCATATTTTGTTTCTGCCCAGGTTCCTAGCACATAGCTCCTAAAACCCTTGAAATCTAAGGAGTGATAAGAGTATTTATGCTAATGAGATAAATGGTGGCTGGGGGC